>NW_026636334.1:0-200000 GCF_028554395.1 Pezoporus wallicus | reverse complement strand
CATGGATGTACCATACAGGAGGTATGGGCTCCATACTGTGCACATGGATGTACCATACAGGAGGTATGGGCACCATACCGTGCACATGGATGTACCATACCATACAGGAGGTATGGGCACCATACTGTGCACATGGATGTACCATACCATACAGGAGGTATGGGCACCATACTGTGCACATGGATGTACCATACAGGAGGTATGGGCACCATACTGTGCACATGGATGTACCATATGGGAGGTATGGGCTCCATACCGTGCACATGGATGTACCATACAGGAGGTATGGGCTCCATACTGTGCACATGGATGTACCATACAGGAGGTATGGGCTCCATACCGTGCACATGGATGTACCATATAGGGGTATGGACTCCATACCGTGCACATGGATGTACCATACAGGAGGTATGGGCTCCATACCGTGCACATGGATGTACCATATTGGGGTATGGACTCCATACCGTGCACATGGATGTACCATACAGGAGGTATGGGCTCCATACCGTGCACATGGATGTACCATATAGGGGTATGGACTCCATACCGTGCACATGGATGTACCATATAGGGGTATGGACTCCATACAGAGCACACGGGGTGTCCGGGGTTCAGGTGTGGGCTATAGGGACCCTACAGATGTCTCTATGGGGTGCGATGCGGCACGGGGTGCATTGGGCAGGTTGGGGTGCCCCAGCTCCCCTCACCCTCGCTCGGGGCAGCGCAGGGGGCAGCGGGCGGGGGCTGACGCCGGCTGCCCGTTATCAGCGGGGCGCAGCCCGGTGCACGGCGCTGATGCAAGAGCCGGGGGGGGCCCGGGGGCCCCGGGCCGGGCCGGGCAGGGGGGGCCAGGCGGGGCAGGAAGGAGGAGGCTGGTCCGGAGCCGGCCCTTGGCTCCGTGGCCCCGCTGCCGCTCCCGTGCCCCGGCGGGGATCCCGCGGCCCCGGCGGGGTCTCTGGGACACCCCCCCCCCCCGCCGGCCCCCGCGGCCCCCGCCGGGAGCGAGCTCCTGCATCACCCTGGTGAGATCTGGGGGGGCTGCTCCCCCCAACCCCCCCACGCCCTGGCATTGCTGCTCCCCCCCCGTGCCCCCCCTTCCCCCCGGGTCGGGGCCGTGGGTGTGTGTTGTGGGGCACAGCCTGGGCCCCCTGACCCCAAGCATGGGGGGATCCCCCCGGGGAGCAGAGGGGGGGGTCTGGGTGTCCTGGGGGAACATGACCCCCCCGGGGGGCTCTGTGCTGGGGGCAGATGTGGGGGCATGGGGGGGGTGTTTGGGGGTGATGGGGGAGGCCCGGGGTTCCCGGGGTGCCCCGGGGCGGGGGGCACGGGGGGTGAGCGGCCTGCGTGGGAACGGCGCCCCCTGGCGGTTGTCCCACGGCCGCGGGGCGGGGGGGGGGGGGGGGGGATGTGCTGGCACCGTCCCGCTTTGGGAGGTCCCAATGAGCCCAATTGTGCCTCAGTTTTCCCTTCCCCCCCCCCCAGTGCTCTGCCAGAGGCTGCGCGGGTTTGGTGGGGGCCCTGGGTATGGCAGTGTGGGACCCCCCCTTTTATGTTCATGGATCTATATGGGACCCCCCATATGTGTGGGTCTATAAGGGTTCTCCCTATGCGGGTGGGTCTATATGGAGCCCTCTCTTTATGTACATGGATCTGTATGGGACCCCCTCATATGCGTGGGTCTATCAGGGGATCTCTCCCTATGCGTGTGGGTCTATAGGGGACCCCCCCGCATACAAGGGATCCTGTGGGCCCCTAGCCCGTGGGTCCATAACGGACACCCCCCTGGGTGCGTGTGGTCCCGGCCGGGTCATGGCGCGCTGCCACGTCCCCGGTGGGACGGTGCCGGGGCTCTGCCGCCGCCTGACGTCGGTTCCCATCCCCATGGCACCGGGCAGGGCACCGCTTCCCGGGGGACCCCCGGCATCCGCGACCTCTCTTCCCGCGGGGAGCGGGTTACGCAGGCGGGGGCTGCGGGAACGACCCGCGTCCGGCCCCGGCCCCATCCCGTGGGACAGACCCCGCGTCCCGGGGGGGGGCCCAGCGCTGCCCCGGCCTCTCCTGACCCGTTTTCTCTCCCCGCGCCCGCCCCGTCGCCGCAGAGCACCGGGTTATGGTGCCACCGGGCTGACTGCCGGCACGCAGCGAGGCGGCAGCGGGGGTCGAGCCCGGAGCCATGGAGGGGCCCGGCCAGGTAGGGAGACCCGGCCCCAAAAACCTGGCTCTGCCGCTGCTCCCCGGCACGGCCCTGGCGAGGCGCTGGGGGAGCCGGGCCCCGCTGAGCCCCTTCTCTCTGTCCCGCAGGAGGCCTACGAGGAGAGGATGAGGAGGAGCCTGGACCCCGAGGGCTACGAGGACCCTGGCATCAAGAGCTCGCAGATCTCACTGGGGGAGATGAGCAGTGAGTGGCTCCTTTGGGTGCTGGGCAAGCGTGGGAGCCAGCATTGCATGGGGGATGGCATTGTATGGGCACCAGCACTGCATGGGTGACAGCACTGCATGGGTGATGGCACTGCATGGATAATGGCACTGCACAGGCACTGGCATTGCGTGTGAACTGGCACCGAGTGGGTGCCAGCATTGGAGGGGCACCAGTGCTCCAAGGTTGCACGTTGCATGGGCCCCAGAGCTCCAGGGGTGTCACCTATGCATCCATATTAGCATGGCACAGGCATGTTGCACGGGCACCAGTGGCGGTATATAGGGGCCAGCATGGCATGTGTGCAAGTATTGCACGGGCATCCGCGTTGCATGAGTACCGTGTTGCATCTGTGCCAACATGGCACAGACATGCTGCGCAAGCACCAGCATTGCACAGATGCGTTGCATGAGCATAGGCACTGCATGGGCACTGGTGTTGCACACGTGTTGTATGGGCATCAGCATTGAGCAGGCAGCGGGGCTATCGCAGCGGGGTCAGGCAGGGATGTGCAGCCCCTGGGGTCAATCACCCACAGGTTGGTGCCACCTGCAGCACAAAGGGCTGGGGTGCCCAAGATGGGGGCACCGGGGTCCTTGAGGCCGCTGTTGAGAGACCCCAGGGAGGGAGAAGATGGGATTTGGGGGGTCTGTGTGCCCCAGAGCCTCCCATTGCCCACAGCTCTGCCGGCTGGGAGCTGCCACCCATGTCCCAGCACCCAGCCCCTCGGTCCCCGTTGGGGTGACACAGGTCAGGGTAACGCTGCCGCCTGTTCTGCGCAGGGCCTGGCACCGCGTCCCCTTTGCACGCTTGGAGGGCCAGAGCCGAGGAGCTGTCACCCCTGCGGTGAGTGCCCCACATCGGGGACGGGACCAGACGCTGCCCCCCCGGGAGGCTGCCAGCACCCATGGGTGCCCGGCGCTGACCCCCCCACCCGGCGGGGTGTGTTTTGCAGCCAGTATCTGCCCAGCCACAGGGGATGTTATGACCTGGATGGGAGGAGGCGCGCGGCCGGGCCCCCCCCGGCACAGGCGAGCGGCCGTGGCGGCGGGCAGCGTGAGTGACCCCAGGGGGGGACAAAGCCCAGCCTCGGCATTCCCATTGCCCACCATTTCCCAACCCCAAGCCTCCATCGTGCCACCCACCCCGCTTCTCCCATCCCCGTTGCCGCCCCGTGCAGGTGGGTGACCGTCACCCGGGCGTCAGGGCTCGCCGCGCAGGGTGACCGCTGCCGCTTGCCCGGAATCGCCCGCTGATTGAGGATAAATAAAGTCTTTGTTTGGGGTGAGGACAAGAACCACTTGGGGCTGAGCGTTGGCCGGTGCCGGGCGGCTCGAGCCCACGTGTCGCAGCCAGCGCTGTCGTGACACCGGGCTGGGCCGTGCCGCATCCCCGCTCCCGTGGGGCCCGCATCCTGCACCCGGCAGAGCGGGATGCGGCTCCTGTGGCATCACCTCCGCGGGGGGACCCGGCCGTGGGGCAGCGAGGGGGCCGCGCTGGTCCCCGTCGGGGATGGAAGGGGACGGGGTGAGCCGGTCCCCAGCGCCCCGGTGGCCGCGGCGGGCGGGAGCCGCGCTGCTGTTTACTGTCAGCAAAGGCAAAGTGCTGCGGGATTTATGGTGCACACAGGGCGGCCGCCGGGCGTGCGGCTCGGCCCCGCTTTATAGGGACGGAGCCTGCGGGGCCATGGGGAACGCGGGGGGGGCTGCAGGTAGGCAGGGGTCAGGGATGGGGACACCTGGAGCTGCCAGGGTCCGGCTGCGCTGTCCGGGCTGTCCCCGTGCCGGGCTCAGGGCTGTGCCGGTGGCGGGGCCATGGGGCAGAGCGCGGCTGCCAGCCCTGCTCTCACCCCGACCCCGGCATGGCCCCAGGCCGTCACCCTGCCCCAGGATGCAAGGGGCTGGAGGCGGGCGGTGATGGAGGGGCAGAGGCTGGGATGGGGCAATAGCGGGGGACGCTTCCAGCGAGTCCCCACCGGGGCTGAGGTGGGGGTGATGGGGCAGGGGCACATCCAGACAGCCCCAGCCCGGTCTGGGTGGGGCTTCATGGGGGGGGGGAGACACCTCCAGCAGACCCCAGGGGGTCTGGGCCGGGGCAGGGACCCGCTAATGCATTGGTGACTCCGCTTGCAGCTGTATCGGTGACTGATGTGGACCTGGAGGTGGGAGGGAGCAGGAGGCCCTTGTTCCGGAGGGAGACCCATGAGGTGGGTGCTGCCCTGGGACCCCGGTTCCCGGGGGGTGAACAGAGCTGTGGCCACCCGGGACCAAGCTCACCCCAAACCCTGGGGACCCCAGGGCATGAGGAGTTGCTGGCACCGGAGCCACAGCTCTGGGTCTCTTTGGGGTCCGTGGTGTGGCTGGGGGGACACTGACACCCCCTCTGGCCGCAGGGCTACGTGGAGCTGCACGAGCTGGTCATGGACAGCACAAAGGACCTGTGCTGGATGGAGGCCAGCCACTGGCTCAAGCTGGAGGAGGACTTCAAGGAAACCGGGCACTGGGGCCAGCCCCATCTCTCCTTCCTCACCTACCGCAGCCTCCTGGAGGTCCGACGGGCTTTGGCCAAAGGTGGGGACACGAGATGGGGCCGGGGAGGTGACGGGGTCCTGGCGCTGTCCGGCCGGTGACGGTGCTGTCCCTGCAGGTGCTGTGCTCCTCGACGTGGCGGCCAACTCGCTGCCGGCCATCGCCCACGTCCTCATCGACCAGATGATCTACGAGGGGCAGATCAAGCCGCAGGACAGCGATGACATCCTGAGGACGCTGCTGCTGCAGCACAAGTACGGCCACGGCTGATGGCCCCATGGGGGGGTACCCTGGTGTGTGGGCTGGATCCGGCCCCAGTGCTTCCCCCCGGAGCCTGGCACGGGCTGGCAAAGCCCCTCTGTGCCTGGGCTCTGCCCCCAGCCCGGTGTGGGGCTCCCGCCACCCCTGGGGCCGACTCATGGGGCTTTGGGGGTCCCTCTGACACCGCCTCCGCGCTGCTCCAGGCACCCCAGCGAGGCGGAATCGACGGGGACGCTGCCCCCGGCGCAGCTGCAGCGCTCGGGCACGGGGCGGTCGGACACGGAGCAGCCGCTGCTGCGGGAACAGCAGCCCCTGGAGATGCGCAGGCTGCGGGGCGAGCAGGCGAGCGGGGACAGGGGCATGGGGGCAGCGGTGCGGGGTCGGGGCCGGGGAGCAGAGGTGCGGGGCCAGGGCACAGAGGGTGCGGGGTCGGGGTGCAGCAGTGCTGGGTACAGGGCGGTGACACGCAGGACATGGCTGGGGACACGCAGGACATGGCTGGGGACACGCAGGACATGGCTGGGGACATGCAGGACATGGCTGGGGACACGCAGGACATGGCTGGGGACACGCAGGACATGGCTGGGGACATGCAGGACATGCATGGGGACACGCAGGACATGGCTGGGGACACGCAGGACATGCATGGGGACACGCAGGACATGGCTGGGGACACGCAGGACATGCATGGGGACACGAAGGACATGGCTGGGGACACGCAGGACATGCATGGGGACACGCAGGACATGGCTGGGGACACGCAGGACATGCATGGGGACATGCAGGACATGGATGGGGGTGTGCAAGGGGTGGGGGGACCATGCAGTCCCCAAGGCTGCCTGGCTGATCCCTGCCATTCCTCTGCCTGCAACAGAGCCTGAGCGGGGCCAGCAGACCCCAGCTCCATGAGAAGATCCCTGAGGATGCAGAGGCCACACTGGTCCTCGTGGGTGAGTGCTCAGCGGGCAGTGGAGGTCAGGGGAGTGGGTCAGGGCGGTGGCTGTGGGTCAGGGCAGTGGGTCTGGGTGGGAGTCAGGGTGCTGGGTGTAGGGCTGGGGCGCACAGGGTGGGTTTGGTGTCTGCCCCTCGCTCCTGCTCGCTCACTTGCTTGCACCTCTTTTGCCTCTCCCCATGCGCAGCTCTCGCCGCCACCTGCCCAGTGCTGCTGCTCTCTGCGCCCGTCCCATGTCTCTTGTCCTCACGTCCCATCTCAACACCCTCCTGTGCTCCCGTGTCCTCGTGTCTCTATGTCTCCACCGTGTCCCCCCGCCCCAATGTTCCTGTGCTCCCATGTGCCCATGTCCCTGTGCCTCGATGTCCTCACGTCTTCTGCCCCTATCCAATCCCCATCATCCCCTCACATCCCCATGTCTCTGTCACCCTGTCTCCATCCCCTGTTGTCCCCATGTCTCCATGCTCATGTGTCCCCACATCCCCGTGCCAGACCCCCGTGACCCCCATCCCACCCCATCCTCCCCCCAGGCTGCGCAGCCTTCCTGGAGCAGCCCACGCTGGCCTTTGTGCGCCTCAAGGCCGCGGTGAAGCTGGACGGCGTCCTCGACGTGTCCCTTCCCGTCCGCTTCCTCTTCGTGGTCCTGGGCCCCGACAGCCCCCACATCAGCTACCACGAGATCGGCCGTGCCGTGGCCACCATGATGTCCGAGAGGGTACGGCTCAGCCGGCACCGCCACCGGCATCGGCACCGTCCATGGGGCCAACCTCCCTGAGCACCCCCACATCCCCACCCCTGGGGCTGCACGCTCTCACAGGGCTCATCCCCTCTGTGCCCATGTCCTTGCTGTCCCCATGCCAGTGTTCCCTTGTCCCCACCCTTCAGGGTCTCCATGTCCTCAGGCACCCCTGTCCCCATGTCCCCATCTCCACATGCACCCTTGTCCTGTGTCCATACACATTCCTATCCCCACACACCTGTGTCCCTGTAGCCCCATGCTCCCATGTAGACCCCATGCCCCTTGAGGTCCCCTTGTCCCCATGTGCCCCCACATGTCCAAGCCATCACCTCCTGTGATCCCATGCTGCCAATCCCCTTTCCCCGGTGGTCCCATGCCTCCCACCCCCATTTCCCTGTGGTCCCATCCCCATTCCCCTGTGATCCCATGCTCCCTGTCCCCATTCCCCAGTGGTCCCTTGCCCCCCACCCCCCTGCTATCCCATGCCCCCCATCCCCATTCCCCTGTGGTCCCATGCCCCTCATCCCCATTTCCCTGCTATCCCATGCCCCCCATCCCCATTCCCCTGTGGTCCCATGCCCCCCACCCCCCTGCTATCCCATGCCCCCTATCCCCATTTCCCTGTGGTCCCATGCCCCTCATCCCCATTTCCCTGCTATCCCATGCCCCCCATCCCCATTCCCCTGCTATCCCATGCCCCCCATCCCCATTCCCCTGCTATCCCATGCCCCCATCCCCATTCCCCTGCTATCCCATGCCCCCATCCCCATTCCCCTGCTATCCCATGCCCCCATCCCCATTCCCCTGCTATCCCATGCCCCCATCCCCATTCCCCTGCTATCCCATGCCCCCCATCCCCATTCCCCTGCTATCCCATGCCCCCCATCCCCATTCCCCTGTGGTCCCTTGCCCCCCATCCCCATTCCCCTGCTATCCCATGTCCCCATCCCCATTCCCCTGCTATCCCATGCCCCCATCCCCATTCCCTGCTATCCCATGCCCCCCATCCCCATTCCCTGCTATCCCATGTCCCCATCCCCATTCCCCTGCTATCCCATGTCCCCATCCCCATTCCCTGCTATCCCATGTCCCCATCCCCATTCCCCTGCTATCCCATGTCCCCATCCCCATTCCCCCGTGACCCCACACGTGTCCCCATCCCCGCAGGTCTTTCGCCGCGATGCCTACCTTGCCGATGGCCTCCAGGACCTGGTGCGCGGCGTCGAGGACTTCCTGGAGGCCAGCATCGTGGTGCCCCCCACCGAGACCCCCAGCGAGCAGCTGCTCCTCAGCCTGGTGCCGCTGCAGCAGGAGCTGCTCCGCCGCCGCTACCGCGCCCCCGAGACTGCGCTGATCGAGGACCCCCTCAAAGACTTGCGTATGGACCCCCCCCTTCACCCCCCAGCCCCATGGGACCCCCCCATTGCACTAGGGCGTCCCCATGGCCACCTCCTGTGTCCCCAGAGCTGAACGGGTTGGCGCCGGAGGACGATGACCCCCTGCGCAGGACGGGGCGGCCATTTGGGGGGCTGGTGCGGGACATCCGCCGCCGGTACCCCAAGTACCTCAGCGACATCAAGGACTTCCTCAGCCCCCAGTGCTTGGCCGCTGTCATCTTCATCTACTTCGCGGCGCTGTCACCCGCTGTCACCTTCGGAGGCCTGCTCAGTAATGATGGGGACGGGCTGGGGATGCAGGGGGGGACGGGGATGTCCCCATGCTGGGTTGGGGTGCTCCCACCTGCAGCAGCACCTCCTGCCCCATGGGGTTATCGCACCCCCTAACCCAGCACCTCCTGGCTCTGCTCCCCCCCAGGTGAGAAGACCAAGGGCATGATGGGGGTGTCAGAGCTGCTCATCTCCACCTGTGTGCAGTGTGTGCTCTTCAGCATCCTCAGCGCCCAGCCCCTGCTCGTCATCGGCTTCTCGGGGCCCCTCTTGGTCTTCGAGGAAGCCTTCTACTCGGTGGGTGCCATCCTGCGCCCCTGGGTGCCCCCCACCTGCTGCTGGTGGTCCCCAGTGTGGGCATGGGGTGATGGACCATGGTGGGCGGCACAGGGGTGATGCCACATGGGTGATGCTACACAGGCAGTGGCATAGGGGCAATATGGGGTGCGTGATGTCATGTGGTTAATGGCATATTGGGTGATGCCAGGCAGGGCTGCCGTAGGGATGGGTGATCCCATAGGGGTCCTGCTGCTCCAAGGTACCGCAATCCCAGTACCTGCCAGCCCCCAGGGAGAAGCTGGGACCCTGGACCCACAGTGGAGGCTATGGGGGGGCTGATGGGGCCATGTCCTCTTGTCTGCCCAGTTCTGCAGTGCCAATGGCTTGGAGTACATCGTGGGCCGGGTCTGGATTGGCTTCTGGCTCGTCCTGCTGGTGCTGGTGGTGGTGGCCTGCGAGGGCAGCTTCCTGGTGCGTTACCTGTCCCGCTACACCCAGGAGATCTTCTCCTTCCTCATCTCCCTCATCTTCATCTTCGAGACCTTCTCCAAGCTCGTCACGGTGCGTGCGGGGTGCGGGAGGGGGGTGCACACTGTGGTCATCCCCCAGGTTTCCATGGAAGCGGCAGGAGGGACGCGGGTGAGGGATGGAGCCCCTCTCCTAGGGGTCTCTCCCAGGAGTTTCTTCCCATTCCCAGGTGTTTCCCAGGGGGATTTGGGCTCAGGGAGGTGAAGCCCGGGCTGATGTCCTAGGAACTGCCCAGATTCCTTCCCCATGCCCTGGCTCAGCCCCTTCCCTGTGGGAACAGTGTCACCCCACGCACACTGGCTGCCCACAGGGACATCCCTGGTGCTGGACAGGCAGGACACAGGTTCCATCCTACCCTGAACCCCATCACACCCTCATTGTCCCCATCGTGCCCTGTTTCTGAAGGAGCGTGGAGGAAAGGTGACAAGTGAACCACGGGTGTACTCATGCAGCCAGCAGGGTCAATAGCATCTTAGAGTCCTAGAATCAGAGAATAGTTAGGGTTGGAAAGGACCTTAAGATTCCAACCCCCCTGCCATGGGCAGGGACACCTCACACTAAACCATGGCACCCAAGGCCTCGTCCAACCTGGTCTTGAACACTGCCAGGGATGGAGCATTCACAACCTCCCTGGGCAACGCATTCCAGTGCCTCACCACCCTCACAGGAAAGAATTTCCTCCTTAGATCCGATCTAAACTTCCCCTGTTTAAGTTTGAACCCATTACCCCTTGTCCTGTCACTACAGTCCCTAATGAAGAGTCCCTCCCCAGCATCCCTATAGGCCCCCTTCAGACACTGGAAGCTGCTATGAGGTCTCCATGCAGCTTCTCTTCTCCAGGCTGAACAGCCCCAACTTCCCCAGCCTGTCTTCATACAGGAGGTGCTCCAGTCCCCTGATCATCCTCGTGGCCTCCTCTGGACTTGTTCCAACAGTTCCATGTCCTTTTTATGTTGAGGACACCAGAACTGCACACAATGCTCCAAGTGAGGTCTCATGAGGGCAGAGCAGAGGGGCAGGATCACTTCCTTGTACCTGCTGGTCATGCTCCTTTTGATGCAGCCCAGGATCCGGTTGCTTTCTGGGCTGTAAGCACACACTGGAGCCGGCTCATGTTCATTTTCTCATCAACCAACACCCCCAAGTCCTTCTCCTTGGGCTGCTCTGAATCTCTTCTCTGCCCAACCTGTAGCTGTAAAATCTTGGGGTGCATCAGGAGCGCACCCACCACCAGCATCACCAGAGGGATGCAGGGGACCCCCCATCACGGATCCCACCCTGACCCTCTCCTTTCCCTCCGCAGATCTTCAAGGCGCACCCCCTCTCGCGCCGGTACAACGTGCAGGACGAGGTGCAGCCCAACGTGCCGGAGCCCAACACGGCGCTGCTGTCCCTCGTCCTCATGGCCGGAACCTTCTTCCTGGCCTTCTTCCTCCGCAAGTTCAAGAACAGCGCTTTCCTGCCCGGCAGGGTGAGGATGGGGGGGCACATGGGGGTGTCCCCATATCCCACGCAGGGTGTGCAGTTCCTTGGCTGAGACCCCGCAAACTCATTGCAGAGCTCTTTGCTTGAAGCTGCTGCTGGTGGGGATGTGATGGGGGGGACACGGGGGACACACACACAGGTGGGTTTAACATGGTCACGGTGTCCCCCCTGCACAGGCCCGGCGCTTGATCGGGGACTTTGGGGTGCCCATTTCCATCTTCATCATGGCGCTGGCCGACTTCTTCATCAAGGACACGTACACACAGGTCTGGGAGCAGTGGGAGCTTTGGGGGTGTCCCCAGCGAGGGGGCACGGAGCGGGGTGCTCATCCCTGTGTCCTCACTGCCCCATTTCTGCTCCCATCCAGAAACTCAAAGTCCCCCGAGGGCTGGAGGTCACCAACTCGTCCGCCCGGGGCTGGTTCATCAACCCCATGGGCGAGAAGAAGAGCTTCCCCATCTGGATGATGTTCGCTTCCGTGGTGCCCGCGCTCCTCGTCTTCATCCTCATCTTCCTCGAGACGCAGATCACCACGTGAGCACCGGGAATGGGGTTGGAGGGGGATGGAGCATCCAGTGGGATGGGGATGGAGGGGACCTCCCCAGGGCGCTTGTCACCACCTCGTCCCCTCTGTTCCCAACAGCCTCATCGTGAGCAAGCCCGAGAGGAAGCTGGTGAAGGGCTCCGGCTTCCACTTGGACCTGCTGCTGATCGTGGCCATGGGGGGCCTGGCCGCGCTCTTCGGCATGCCCTGGCTCAGCGCCACCACGGTGCGCACCATCACCCACGCCAACGCCCTCACCGTCATGAGCAAAGCCACTGCTCCCGGCGAGAAATCCCAGATCCTGGAGGTCAAGGAGCAGCGCCTCAGCGGCCTCTTGGTGGCCGTGCTCATCGGTGAGCAGGGGACTGAACCCCCAACAGGGCAAAGCGGGGCTGGGTGCCCCTGCGGGCTCCCCCCAACCTCCCCTTCTCTTCCGCAGGCGTCTCCATCCTCATGGAGCCCATCCTGAAGTACATCCCACTGGCCGTGCTCTTCGGCATCTTCCTCTACATGGGCGTCACCTCCCTCTTCGGCATCCAGCTCTTTGACCGCATCCTGCTCCTGCTGATGCCACCCAAGTACCACCCCGACGAGCCCTACGTCACCCGGGTGAGTGGGGGTGCCCTGGGCTGTGGCACCCCAAACTTGGAGCTCCCCAAAGACCCTCCTCCGTGGATGCTGACCCCGCTGGGCTCTCTGGGGTGCTGGACCCCCCCTTTAACCCCGCTGTGCTCCTTGTCCCGCAGGTGAAGACGTGGCGGATGCACCTCTTCACCTTCACACAGATCATTGTGCTGGTGCTGCTGTGGGTGGTGAAGTCCACCCCGGCCTCGCTGGCGCTGCCCTTCGTGCTCATCCTCACCGTGCCCCTGCGGCGCTTCCTGCTGCCCAGGATCTTCCGGGACATCGAGCTCAAATGTGTATGTAGCCCCGGCACGGGCTGGGGGCCACCGCGGTGCTGTCCCCATCCCTGTCCCCATCCCTCTGTCCATCCCCATCCCTGTCCACGGGCCATTCCTGTCCATCCCCATCCCCATCCCTGTCGCTCATCCCTGTCCCCATCCCTCTGCTCATCCCCATCCCTGTCCCCATCCCTCTGCTCATCCCCAGCCCTGTCCACAGCTCCGTTCTTGTCCCTGCCCCATTCCCATCCCCGTCCTCATCCCTGCCTCTATTCCCATATCTATCCCAGCCCCACCTCAGTCTCTATCCCTGTCGCTGCCCCTGCCCTCAATCCTGCCCCTACTCCTGACCCCTCCCCGCTCCCTCCTTGTCCCCATCTCCATCCTCACCCCCATCCTCATCCATGTCCCCATCCCAACGCCCTCTCCTGTCTCCAGCTGGATGCAGACGACGCTGTGGTGACCTTCGACGAGGTGGAGGGCGCAGACGTGTACAACGAGGTGCAGATGCCCAGCTAAGGGCCCGCTGCCCCCCGGCCCCACATCCCCACTGCTGCCACCCTGGGTGCTGGGGGACCTGGGACCCACATTCCCGCTGTAAATGGAGCCTTTGGATAGATTCCCCCTTTTTTTTTTTTGCCTGTTTTTGATACATTTTGGATGGTGTGAGCTCACCCGCCCTTCGCTCCCCGTGGGGAACAGGCTGGTCCCATGGGCCACCCCCAACCCCATGGCACGGGTGCCCCATCCTGGCCCCAAGGCCACACTGGGGCTGTGACCAGGCACCAAGCACAGGGAAAGGAGCCGGAGGAAGATGCTGGAGCCTGCAGGGATGGGGAAACGCAGCGGGGGTGGACCCACAATGGGATCCCCTCATTCCCTTCCCTGGGGACCCCTGTGCCCTGGCCCCTCTTCCCCTATGAACTTCCAGCGCTAATGAGCACGGGACAGACCCCACAGAGCCCTTTCCCCCCTTTATCCTATCACTTGCTCCAGTGAGAGCATCCGGCTGCTCCGCTGCGCTCTCGGCATCTCCCAGGGTTGGGATGTACATAATCCAGCCAGAGGGTTTATATATGTAATGAAGAGAACCATGCTAAAATCACCCCAAAACCATCCCACGATGCTTCTGCAGGAAAATCCCCCCAAACCAAAGACAAACCCACCAAAAGCACATTAAAAAGGGATATAAAAAGGCGGAAATCCCCAAATCCACGTGCGCTGCAAGGGGGGATTCTGTATACTTGATGCTGGCTTTGGGGGGAGGTTGTAATTTATTGCTGATTGTGCCCCCGTGTGTGTGTGTGTGTGTGTGTATATACCAAAGAGAATCCATAGGGAATGTTAGTATATTCCAGAAGAGTTGATTTAAAGGATCCTGGTCAGGGCCTAAACTCTATGGACCAGTCCGGCAGTGTCATTTCACTCATGACTTAGTGGTAGCACCATTCCTTTTTATTTGATAGCATTCCATATATATATATATAGTTCAATCGTGCAGTTTTCCTTGATTTTGCCCTTCCTTGCTGCCTGCCTCTTTCCCTGTTCCCACTGGGATTGCTCCCAAACAGGCCAAGCATCCCCCTGCTCCTGCATCCTGCCAAAGGATGCTCCTGCCCTGGGCAGACCCAAGGGCTGGATCCAGCGACCAGTCAGGCTGTGAATTGACTCCTTTAGGTATAAATCAGGGGGGGAAACCCCAAAATCGGGGGGGGGGGGGGGGGGGGTTGGGGAGGGGGAGCACTGCCTCATGTTTGGGTTGGTTTAGTTTTATTATGTGTCTGAAATCACTCTTCTTGTGAGCTTTGGGGGTTATTTCTCCTCCCCCCCCCCCCCCCCCCTTCTGTATTAGGCTTTAATAAAGAAATTAATAAAATCCAAGGGGAATTGGGGTTGTTTTCCACTGGTATTTGCTGGGGGTGGGTGTCCCTCGTTTAACTGCTACCCTAAAAGCGCACCCTTTGCAGGGGGGTGTCCCCATGCCAGGATGCTCAGTGCAGCTGCACCAAGATGCTTGCCATGGCATCCCAGGATGCTTGCTGCATCCCAGCACCCTGCGGCATCACTGCAGCCATCCCGTGCCTCTCTCCACGGCCATCTTGGGATGCTCCCAATGGTCATCCCAGGATGCTCCCCATCCCCAGACACTTACTGCATCCTGGCATCCCCAGTTGCTCTATGTGGCCATCCTGCGATGCTCTCTGCAGCCATCCTGGATACCTGATGCACCCTGGCATGCTAGGATGCTCCCAGTGATGCTCCCAGGATGCTCCCCACAGCCATCCCAGTACACATGCTGCATCCCAGGATGCCTGCTGCAGCCATCCCGATGCTCCCTGCAGTCCTCCCAGGATGCTCCCCACAACCATCATGGCTATCCTGGAATGCTCCCAATGATGCTCCCCAAAGTCATTCTGGGATGCTCTCCACAGCTGCATCCTGGCATCCCTGGGATGTTCAGCCCCCCTCACCGCATGGCACTGCCTCATTCCTGCCCGCCCCATGTCTGTGACCGTGTCCATGTGGGGGACATTGGCAGCTGCCTGCCAGGGACATTGTTGCAACACACCCCCCCCCACACCCCCCCCCAGGCTCTACATTGACCCCAATTACCTGTAATCTCATTAATGGGAGCAGCCGATGGTGCTTCCTCACAGAATACACTGGCCCGGGGCCGTGGGAAGGGACGTTCCTGTGTGCCATGGGGCAGGCATCGGGGTCAGTGCCTGTGGCTGCCTCTAGCCATGCCCCCAGAGTCTCTCCATGGGGCTGGGATACATCCCATTGGATTTTACAAGTCCAGTACTGCAGCCAGCTCTTGTCTTCTGGGAACAGCAGCACATGGCTGGGGTTTTCCAGCCCAAGGCCCTGTCCTCCCTCCTGCCACACCGGGAAGAGGGATATTCCCTGGGCGAACAGCGAGGTCACTGCCACGAGACCCAGCCTGGGCTGGGGCGGGGGGATTTAGGTCAAGCTCTCTCGTACCTCTGCCCTGCTGCCCTCACCCCTATGGCTGCCTGCACCTCTCTGGGCTACCTGCACACAGGGTGAGCAGCGAGGATGTGTTTGGGGTGCGCATTGGAGGGGTCCCCAATGCTGGGGGAGGTGATTTCCAGGCCTCTGGGGTCTCACCATAGCAGCAAAATCCCCATAACCACATTGCAAGGGTGGGGGTGAGCTGTGCTGCCCTGGGACTGCAGCACATTGGCACCTCCCTCCCTCCCCAAATGTGGCTTTTGGGTTCCAAAAACCAAGTTAAAAGTTTGAAACTGATGATTTTCATGTGCTGGATGTGAAATATTTGGTGCTCTGTCTGCCCGTCCAACCATCTGTCCCTTCTCTTGGGGACAACCCCTTGCACAGCTGGGCTCACCCCATCACCAGCCCTGCACCCCCAAATCACTGCAGGGGGGCCCATTGCACCCATATTTATTAACGCCTTACATAGAAACAGGGGTGAGAACCTCCCGGGGTTTGGCCGCTCCTGCAGCCCGCATTCCTGCGTTCCCAGGCCTCATCCCGCATGCCCGGGGGGGGTCTTCACTGCTTCCTGCTCCCCAGCCCTTTGCTGCGGGTGCCTGCGGAGCTGCCTGCGCCGGCAGCACGTGGGGAGCTGGGGCTCGCTGGTGGTGCGAGCACCGGGTACCACACCAATGCCAAGCCCTGGCAGCGTGCAGGCCGCCGGAGGCACAGCCACGACCGCGGCTCGGCGGCAGCACGAGGGCAGCCATAGCCCATTGCAGCCGGCAGCACCCAGGTGCCAAGCTCGGGTAGAGCACAGGGAGCCGGCAGCACAGGGTGGCATGGCTGCAGCTCCCAGGCAGCCGGGAGCACACAGGCAGCGATAGCACACAGCAGCCGGCAGCACGCACCGGTGGTGGGTAGGGAACCGGTAGCACAGACATGGCCGGAGCTCGCTGGCAGCACACGGGCAGCCTTTAGCACTCAGACACCAGAGCACAGGGAGCAGCAGCACAGGGTGGCACGGCCGCGGCTCACAGGCAGCGGTAGCTCATTGCAGCAGGCAGCGGTAGCTCATTGCAGCAGGCAGCGGTAGCTCATTGCAGCAGGCAGCTGCCGGGCTCCGGCAGCGCAGCCATGGCCGCAGCTCGGCGGCAGCACGGGGGCAGGCGGCAGCCTGCAGACACCCGGAGCTCGGTGGCAGCGCAGCCATGGCCGGAGCTCGGCGGCAGCGCGCAGGGCGCCGGGAGCGCGCCGCGGCCTGGAGCAGCCGGAGCCGGGCGGGCGGTGTCGGAGGGGCCCGTGGCAGCGTGCAGGCAGCCGGGGATAGCCCGCAGTGTGCAGGCAGCTCGGGATGGCCGGTAATGTGCAGGCAGCTGCCCGGCCGGGATTGGCTGCGGGGAATGACGCCCAACACAACAAAGGTGGAGTTGGAGAAATTGCATTAAAAAAAATTAAGAGCGAGAGGAGAGGAGAGAACGGGAGCGCAGGGAGGGAAGGAGGAAACTGCCCCTCGCCCGCCCCGCCGGGGGATCCCCGCCGCCGTGTCCCGGGGCCGCGGGGCGGGCAGGGACCCACCGAAGAGACCCACCGGGTCCCGTCCCCCCCCCCCCACTACCCCCCCGCTCCCTCCCCTCCGTCTTTTTATCTCCTTTTTCTCATGCAAACGCCGGGCGAGGATTGTTGCACATGTAAGGAGATTTTTTTTCCTTCCTCCCTTCTCTCCCCTTCCTCCCCCCCCTTTCCCTCCTCTGCTCCTTCCTCCTCCTCCTCCTCCTCTTTTTCTTCTCGCCAGTGTTGCAAAAGCAAAGAGCAATAAAATAGGCGGCGGAGGCGGCGGGAGCGCGGGGCGGCGGCGCTCGGGGAGCGGCGGAGGCTGGCGGCGGACCCCGGCGCGCAGAGCCCGGCTGATTGGAAGAGCGAACGCAGCGCCATGGAGGCGGGGGAAAGCGCGATCGTCTCTGCGGGGACTGGAGCGCGTCCACGCCCGGGGCCAGCGCTGCAGAGCTGGCCGCCGTTCAACCGCCGCTTCCCCGCCCCGGCCCCGCCGAGCGAGCCCCGGCCCCGCCGAGCCGCGGCCCCCCAAAGCCGCGGGCCCGCAGGTACGTGCCTGCGCCGGGGGAGCGGAACGGAGCCGAGCTCAGCCCTGCCTGCGCCGCCCGGGCTCGCCATTCGCCGCCGCTCCGCTCCGCCGGCGGGGCTGGAGGAGGCGCTTTGTTCCTGCCCGGGTCCCGCCGCCGCGCACCGGGCTCGGTAAGGGGCCGCCGCCGCCGCCGCTCCGCGGGTAGGGGGGCTCAGGCGGCCGGAGGGGGGGGTCCAGGGCGTATTTTTGGGGGAAAAAGCCGTATTTTTACACCGAATCCGGGGCACAAAAGGCGCCGTTTTCGCGCAGGCCCCGCGGGCAGGAAGCCGCCGCCGCTCGCTCCGCGGGGCACCGCGCTGGGGCTCGGGGCGGGGGAGAGCGCCCGGCTCGGCGGCCTCGGTGTGCCCCCCCCTCCCTCCTTCCCTTCCCTTCCCTCTCCTCCTCCTCGCTCCCTCCCTCCTTCCCGCTCGCCCTCCCTCCCTCCCGGCTGCCGCAGCTGGATTTCGGGGGCAGGCTTCCAGCGCTCCGCGCTTGTTTTTCCCCAGCCCGGGTGAGTCCCGCGCCGCGGCGGGGAGCTCGGCGCCGGTGCGTGCCCGGGCTCGTCCGCTCCCCCCCACCCCCCCCCCGCACCTCCCTTACCTCGATTTTCACCCTTTTATCCCCTTTTTCCCTATATCCCCCCATTTTTTTCCTCTTTTTTTTTTTGTTTTTTTTTTTTTTTCCCCGTTTTCCTTTTTTCCGCTCCCGCCTCCCCCCCCCCCCCCCCTCCGCTTCTTTCTCTTCCTTTCTTCCCCCCGGACCGGGAGCGGGGCTTCAGCCCCCCGCTGGGTGGGTGGGTGCTTCTGGGCTCGAGGAGGGGTCGCGGAGCAGGGGGGAGAGGAGGAGGGGGCGGCGGTGGTGGGGAGCGGGGGGGAGGATTGGGCAGGAGCCGCTCCCCGGGGGTCGGTGCGGGGAGGTCGCGCTGCCCTCGCCCGGCTCCTGCAGCTGCCCGGCCGCCCCCAGCCGGGCATCCCCGCCCCCCCTTCCCCCTCCTCCTCCTCCTTCTCCTTCTTCTCCTTCCCCCAGCGGCTCCGGCGCGGGGCTGGGGCTGCTGCGGCTCGGCTCGAGCTCCCCCCCTCCTCCTCCTCCTCCTTCCACCTCCTCCTCCTCCTTCTCTCCTCTCCTCCTCCTCCCCCTCGCAGCCCGGAGAGGTGGGTTTGTCTCGGCTTTATAACCGCGCCGGCTGCACGGGTGGAGGGGAAGGAGCGGCGGGCGGAGGCGGGCGCAGCCCGGCCATTGTGTGCCGCGGCGGAGAGCGCCGGCCGGTAACCACGGGGAGCGGAAAGGGGGGGGAGAGGAGCCGAGGACGGCGGAGAGGGGGAGGCCGCGGGGGGGACGACGGGGTGCGGGACCCTCCGCGCACCGCCTCGCTCCGGGGGGAGCGCGCCCCCCCCCCCCCCATCCGCTGCCCCGGCGCCCCGCACTCGCCTCCATTGTGTTCCCGTGCTCCGCGGGGGGAGCGGGGGGGGGGGGGGGGGGGGCGGCGGAGCGCGGGTCGTTGGCGCCCGGGAGAGCACCGGGTGCGGGAGGGGGCCGGGGAGGCGCCGCCGGGGCCGCCCGCGCTCGGTCCCACCCGGTTCCTGCTGCCTGGCGGAGGAGGAGACCGGCGCTGGCCGGCGGCGCAGGGCATGTGCGGGCTCCCCGCCCCCGCCCGCGGCCCGGCCCCTTCCTCCCCCGCCTCCTCCTCCTCCTCCTCCTCCTGCCCCCCCCCTCCAGGCGCGGGATCCGGTCCCGTCCTTCCCTTCCCCCCCCCGGGGGAGATCCCGCACCCCCCCCCCCCGGGGATCCCTGTGCGCGCGCAGCGCCCCGGCCCCCGCCCCGCCCCGGTGGATCCGGTGGATCCCTCCCCTCCCGCCACGATCCCGCCTCTCCCCTCCCCCCCCCGCGGGATCCCCGCTGCTCCCGCACCACCCCCACCCCCCCGGTGGGTCCCGCACCCCCTCCCCCCCCCCCCCGGTGCCCCTTGCCCAGGCCTGGGCCCTGCTCCCGGGCCCGGCTCCATGGGTGATGCCCGGAGGCCTCAGCCCTGTGACCCCCCCCATGGGGTCCCTCCCACATCCTGTTCCCCCCCCATAAGTTGTGGGGTGCCCCCCTTAAGGCCTCTCACCTGCTGTTCCCCTCCCCCGGGGCACTGCCCCACGGAGCCATGAGGTGCTCCCACTGGGATCTGTTGGAATCTCCCCCTTCCCTTGTGGACCCCACCATGGCAGAGCCCTGACCCCCCCCCCCCCTCCCGGGCTCCCCCCAGGGCCCCCAAACGGGCACAAATGGATCTGGGGATCCCTCTCTCCTCCAGGCAGGATCTCGGTGCATCTCTGGTGTTTCCCCCCCCCAGCCCTATTGACTCAGATCCCCCTCATATGGATCCGTAGCACCCCTAAACCCTTCTCCCCTTGGATCCCATCACCCTGAGCCCCTTTCCCTTGCCCCCTTTTTCTCCCCACACCAGCGTGGGGGGGTCCTGCCACTATTCAGGACCCCGCCTCCTGCACCCCAAACCCCACAGGGGTGGATGTGGGGTGGTTCCCAGCCCCCCATTTCTTGGGATGGGATGGGAATGGATCCCGGTCGGGTCCCGCTGCAGGGGGTGTCATCAGGGCTCTCCCTTGCCTGCAGAGCCGAGCGGGAGTGATCTCCGGTAGCCAGCGAGGAGGATGAACGGCGAAGCCGAGTGCCCTGCGGACCTGGAAATGACAGCTCCCAAAAACCAAGGTGAGCCCCGCATCCCTTGGGAATGCCGTGGGGTGCACAGAGTGCAGCTGAGTGAGGGGTGGAGCATCCCGAGCTGGAGCGGGGGGGGGGAGTTGTTGATCCCGATCCCGCACACGGATGCAGAGATTGGGAACGCTGTGGCTTGGGGGGTGTTTAGGGAGGGGGGGCTGGCACAAAGAGGTGCTGCCTTCCCCTGCTCACATCTGGGCTGCATTAGGAGCTGTTACCTTGGGCCTCTCCGGCTTCCAGCCCTTGGGATGACATCAGAGCTTCAGCTCCGGCTGGAAAAGGGGCAGGAAAACAAGCAGACACAGGAGCTAAAGGGACTTTTCCTATAGGGCAGCCCCCCCGGGCTCCCCCAGCACCCCAAAACCAGCCCGTGTCCTCCCGTGCCCCGGTGGACCCGGCCGCAGCACGTGTCCTTCACCGGAGCTTGAGCGGGATTTAATTACACCGGGAAAGCTTTCCTAATATAGAGCCGGCCCCGGCGCTGCCCGGGATAAATCGGGCTCAGGGCATGCCCAGCACCGCGGTGCTGGGTGCCCCGCAGACAGGGATGGGGACGTTGGGGTGCTGAGCACGGGGTCCCCGGTGTCCCCAGCCTGCTGCTGGCGAGGGGTCCTGGGAGGTTTCCGCAGTTCCCATGGGATTCCTGGGGTTGTTTTGGCCAGGGTCACCCAGGGATGAAGGTCTCTGGGGCTTCCTGCTTTGGAGAGGGGAAACTGAGGTATGGGGCAGGCTGGGGGGGCTCAGCCCCTTTTCCCTCCCCACTTGAGCTTCGTGGTCTGGCTGCTGTTACTGCTCCTGCTGTCTGCACGTGAAGTGGGCACCAGCTCCACGGCTCCGTTCTGCCTCCTCGCTCCTTGCATTTGGGAAGTGGGTGGGAAAATAGGGAGACAAAATACGGGGCTTGGTGCTCAGCTCCAGTCCCCCTCCCTGCAGCAGGGAATTCCCATCTCTTTTCCCCTTTATGAGGTTTTGGGGCTCTGGAGGAGCATGCAGGCATGTTCTAAGCCACTGGGCTCCCTTTATGGGGGGCTCTTTCCATTCCCCCCCAAATGAATCCCTCACAGAGACCCCCCCCAAAGTGAGAGGTCCAGGAGGTGAAATCACTGCTGGGGATGAAAGGAGGAGTGAGGAGATGGGGATGGAGGTGGAGGATCCAGAGAAGGGAATGGAGCTGGTGCAGGGCCTGGAGCCCAAGTGTGATGGGGAAGGGCTGAGGGACCTGGGGGGTTCAGTCTGGAGAAGAGAAGGCTCAGGGGGGACCTGATGGCTCCCTACAACTGCCTGAGAGGAGGATGGAGCCAGGAGGGGCTGGGCTCTGCTCCCAAGGAACAAGGGATGGGACAAGAGGAACCGGCCTCAAGCTGCACCAGGGCAGGTTTAGATGGAGCTGAGGAACAATTCCTGCCCCAGAGGGTGCTCAGGCATTGGAACAGGCTGCCCAGGGCAGGGCTGCAGTCACCGTCCCTGCAAGGGTTCACACAGCGTGGAGACGAGGCCTCAGTGCCATGGGGCAGTGGTGGCCTTGGCAGTGCTGGGAACGGTTGGAGTGGGTGAGCTTAAAGGGCTTTTCCAACCTGGCTGATTCCTTGAGTCTCTGCTCCCCTCAGTCCATGCCCAGTTGTTCTGTCCCCGTCTGAGGGCTTGGCTTTGAGGGCTCTGAGCTTTGACCTTGGCAGAGGTCACTGTGGAGCTCCATCCCATAGGATGCTGAGGCTCTCCCACATGAAGGAAAGGCAGCGCCGGGGCTTTCCCATTGCTCTGGATGCACGTTTAACACTTGGAAAGTGGGGTTCCCTCTTTCCTCCTTGGCTGCAGAGCTCTGCCATGCGGAGGGAATGACCCCTGTGCTCCCAGCATCCCCGTATCTGATGGAGCGCTGGGATGAGCTCCCTGCTTCCTCCCGAGTGGATTTTCAGCTTTGCCCAGGATGTTTTGGCCTGTAGAGAGTTGCTCCAGGGTGATGGAAACAGCCCCATCCCTTCAATCCCGAGGGGCAGCACTAGGTGTCCTGGGCCGGAGCCGCACGCAGGGAGCTGTTGTCCCTGTATCCCGCCGGGAATGGTGCCTCCTCCTAAGCCTGTTGCTTTGCTTTCAGAGCGCTGGTCTCAGGAGGACATGCTGACCCTGCTGGAGTGCATGAAGAACAACCTGCCCTCCAACGATGGGAGCAAGTTCAAAACCACCGAGTCCCACCTGGACTGGGAGAAGGTGGCTTTCAAGGACTTCTCGGGGGAGATGTGCAAGATGAAGTGGATGGAGATTTCCAACGAGGTACCTGAGGGATGGGGGGGGGGGGGGGGGGGGGGGCGGTGAGAGGGACCGGGTATCCTGGTGGCATTCCAGGGCTCTTGGAATCAGTGCCCGTTAGTGCTGCTGCCATCCCACTGCTGTTGGCATTGGGAGCCCCTCAGTGGTGTGGGGATGGTGTTCTTAGGGATGATGCCTGTTCACACTTGTGTCCTCCGTTACCCACAGGTGAGGAAGTTCCGGACCCTCACAGAGCTCATCATGGATGCTGAAGAGCACGTGAAGAATCCTTACAAGGGCAAAAAGCTCAAGGTATCCGGCAGGGATTGGGGTCGGACACTGAAGGGGGTGTCCCCATTCCCCTGGATAGGGGCTGTCACCAGAGCCACTGCAGGCACCTCCCTGCTGTAATCCCCGTGCCACTGCCCCGGCCACAGGGTCTGGGTCCTGGCCAAGTGCAGGGAACGTGGAACACGGTCACTGCTGCTGCATCCAAGTTTAGCTCTGGGGGGGGAGCAGGAAACTGCCGGCCTATTCCTGGCTGCTGGGCACCCGATGCTCGGCCCCGTCCCCTTCCTGCTGCCTCAGTTTCCCCTCTTGCAGCGCAGCCGCTCTGTGCCGGCTGGAGGCTGCTCCCGGGATTCTCAGCCAGTTCCCAGGGAAGGGAGTCCTTGCTCCCATGGCAGGGAGCTGGCTCACGGCAGGGCTGGCTGGAGGCAGTGCTGGGCGGGCTCGGGCTGTGCCGGCTCCACGCTCAGCCCATGCTGCTTTGCTGTCTCCCCAGAAACACCCCGACTTCCCCAAGAAGCCCCTGACTCCCTATTTCCGCTTCTTCATGGAGAAGCGGGCTAAATATGCGAAGCTGCACCCCGAAATGAGCAACCTGGATCTCACCAAGATCCTCTCCAAGAAATACAAGGAGCTTCCTGAGAAGAAAAAGGTACAGGGGGCAGTCTGAGCCCCTTCCCGTTGGGATCCTCCCCGTGCCGGGCTCTGCCTTCCCAGTGAAACCAGCAGAGCCCAGGCTCTGGATGGGAGAACCCCAGGTGCTTGCTCAGGCCCGTCAGACCCGTCAGACCTCCTCTGCTTCTCCTGCCCTGCTTCCCAGGATCCGTGGGGTGGAGGCTGGTCCCTTGGTCCGTCTCTTCCAGACGGACCTGGCTGGTGGCTCGGCTGCTGGGTGGATCTGTGTTTAGCGCTGGGTTCAGTCACGCTGCGCTGTGCGAGGGATGCAGGGCAGGATCTGCTCCGAGCCATGGGAGATGCTGGAGGAGACGTCCCCATCTCACCTCCCTGGTGGCTTTGTGTCCCCAGATGAAATACATCCAGGACTTCCAGCGGGAGAAGCAGGAGTTTGAGAGGAACCTGGCAAGGTTCAGGTGAGTGGGCAGCCCCGACCTCCTCTCCTGGCTGCAGCTCGGGGAGGAAGCCCTGATGGGCACCGTGAGGGCAGAAGGGAAGGGGAGGTGATGGAAAGAAAGAGCAAGGAAAAGGCACCTGAGGGCAGCCCCAAAGCAAGAGGGATCAGCCCTGCTCTGGGGGCTGCGTGGGGAGGACAGGAGCTCTGCCCCCAGCCCTGCTCAGAGCTGGAGTGACCCATTCCCCCCCAGACCTTCCCTTTGAAGGTGATCGCTGTGACCAAGATGGATCCCAGCATTCCCGATGCCCTGCGGCTGCTCCAGGGATGCGTTAAAGGGGATGCTCAAAGCTGATGCTCCCCCAGGAGGGGGCAGACTCCTAAAACCCTCCTGGACTCTGCAGTCCCTGAGGCTCAGCCCCGCAGTGATGGTTACCCCTCCCTGGGGAGGCTTAGGGGGTGTTCCTCCTCCTGCACCCTCCGTAACGCTCTCCCTTCCCTGCCGGGTAAAGAGAGGATCACCCGGATCTCATCCAGAACGCCAAGAAATCAGACGTGCCCGAGAAGCCCAAGACCCCGCAGCAGCTGTGGTACAACCACGAGAAGAAGATCTACCTGAAAGTGCGTCCAGATGTGAGTAGGGTGGGAGGGAGCGAGCGTGAGCCTGCAGGGCGCTGCGCCCCGCCGCTGGCGCACAGGAGGGGGAAACGAGAAGCATCTTGGGGGGGGGGAGGGCACACACACGGGCTGGAAGACAGCGCTGGGAGCTCCCCACAGCTGGATGGAGGTAAGGAGGGGCTCTGCACAGCTGGAAGAGGCTCAGGGGGTACAGACCCCAGTGCTTTTTGCCTGCAGTTTGAGCACAGGCTGAGGCAGGCAGGCAGGATTCCCAGCACAGACTTCACACCTCTGGCCGTGGCCCTCACTCGCACTCAGCCCCTGCCCTGGGCCGGCTCGGCTCCGCTGTTTTTGGACTTTTTTATCCCCCCTTTTTGTGGGTTTTGCCCCTCTGCCCTCACCTCTGGCTTTGGGTTTTCAGGCCACCACGAAGGAGGTGAAAGAGTCGCTGGGCAAGCAGTGGTCTCAACTCTCGGATAAAAAGAGGCTGAAATGGATTCATAAGGCCCTGGAACAGCGGAAGGAGTACGAGGTAGGGAGCAGCCTCACCCGTCCCCCTCCACACTCATCCCTGCGTTCACTCCGAGGCCGTCCAGCCTCACCCCATAGCCAGGGCTTCAGGCAGGTCCCTGCAGGTCACTGGTGAGTCTGAGCGCTGCCTCCTCCAGCCGTGCGTGGGGAAGGGAGAAGCATCCCTTGGGTGCTGTTAGGGCAGTGGTTGGCTTCTCTTTCCTCCTCCTCCGGCCCCAGCCAGGCGGGGACGGAGCCGCTCTGCTGACCTGTGCCCATCCTTTGCAGGAGATCATGCGGGATTACATCCAGAAGCACCCAGAGCTGAACATCAGCGAGGAGGGCATCACCCGCTCCACCCTCACCAAGGCCGAGCGCCAGCTCAAGGACAAGTTTGATGGACGACCCACAAAGCCCCCTCCGTGAGTCCTGTCATTCCCTGCCCGCATGAGAGGGATCCGTCCCCCTCCCAGTGACCACTTGGCTCTTGCTGATGAGGAAACTGGGGCTCTGCCTGGCTTTGAGAGCCCAAATCATTCCTGGGACCACATTCATGAGCCCATCAAGCTGGTCCTTAAACACATTGGTCCTTAATAGACATTAAATGTGTGTTTGCAGAGGATCTGAGCGAGGTTTATGGCGATGCTGCGTGCTCTGGGTTAAGGGGGTCCAGCCCAGAGGTCCCTTAAACCTCAGACACCTCTGGCACAGCAACCCTGGGGGGGGCTCGGTGGGGGGCTCTTAGCACGCAGAGCTCCACGCAGGTTGTCCCTAACGCTGGGTCCCCCCGTTGGTTGCAGGAACAGCTACTCCCTGTACTGTGCAGAGCTGATGGCCAACATGAAGGACGTGCCCAGCACGGAGCGGATGGTGCTGTGCAGCCAGCAGTGGAAGCTGCTCTCCCAGAAGGAAAAGGACGCCTACCACAAAAAGTGTGACCAGGTGAGTGACGATGGGCAGGGGGGAGGACACCAGTGCTGCGGGGAGGAAGGGGTGGGATGGGAGAGCTCGGGCTATGGATGAGCCTCATCCTTCCTCAGTGCCTCTTCTTGTCATCCTCGCCATCAGTTTCTTGGTGATCTCTTGTGGTCCTGTGTCCACACGCGTGTCTGTGGGACCAGGATGAAGGATGCTGTTGGGGGGGGGAGCGGAGGCTGGGTCAGGGACCGCACAAGGTAGGGATGGGGCAGGGGTTCTCTGTGTAACTGCATCTCCATCCCCTTCAGAAAAAGAAAGACTACGAGATCGAGCTGCTCCGCTTCCTGGAGGTGAGTGATGGGGGGCTCAGCCACGGTACTGGAGACCCTCAATGAGGGGAGGGAGCCCTGGCTGGGGACTGAGATCATAGAACCCCTTAAAACTCACCCGGTTCCAACCCCTGCCATGGGCAGGGACACCTCACACTAGAGCAGGTTGCTCCAAGCGCCATTCAACCTGGCCTTGAACACTGCCAGGGATGGATAACCCAGGGGTGCACCTGGACCCGGGCATCTTCCCTTTCCTATGAGGAAGGAGATGAGACTGCACCAGGGAGGGACATTGCCCACCAAGAGGGTGACCCAGCCTTGCAGTGCCCAATGCTGGCGTGGCTTTTGGCGTGCATTAAGTTCCCCGCTCGTGGCACCCAGGCCCCCCCAGCGGGGCCGTCTCACCGTGTCCCCTGTCTCGTGCCACCCAGAGCCTGCCTGAGGAGGAGCAGCAGCGGGTGCTGGGCGAGGAGAAGATGCTGGGCAGCAACCGGAAAGGGGCGACGAGTCCTGCATCCAAGAAATCCTCCCCGGAGACGGGCAAGGTGAGAGCAGCGGCCGCAGCGATGGGGCCGGGTGTGGGGTGAGGCTGCAGGGCCCTCCATGGGCTCACCCCGGCCGTGGCCGTGTGTGCCCCCCGCAGGCCAGCTCGGAGAAGCCCAAGCGGCCCATCTCTGCCATGTTCATCTTCTCGGAGGAGAAGCGGAAGCAGCTGCAGGAGGAGCGGCCGGAGCTGTCGGAGAGCGAGCTCACCCGGCTGCTGGCCCGCATGTGGAACGACCTCTCCGACAAGAAGAAGGTTGGTGCCGTCCCCATCCTGCTCCTGCATCCCTGCCTCCATCGGCCATCTCCCAGTGAGGAGCGCTGCTCTGTCCTGCTCCCGCTGCGGGGTCACCCCAGCACCGGTGGGTGGGCAAAGCCCACCGTAAAGGAAGCTCAGAGGGGTCCTTGAGCCTCCACTGCGGGGCTGTGTGGTTGGGGGGGGGGTTCCCTCGTTCACCCCCTCCCTGCACCCGGCACAGGCCAAGTACAAGGCGCGGGAGGCGGCGATGAAGGCGCAGTCGGAGAAGAAGCACGGCTCGGACAAGGAGGAGCGCGGGAAGCTGCCCGAGTCCCCCAAAACAGCCGAGGAGATCTGGCAGCAGAGCGTCATCGGGGACTACCTGGCGCGTTTCAAGGTGAGGAGCAGGCCGGGGATGCAGCTGGAGCTGGGAGCAGCGCTGGACTTGCCTCGAGCTTCCCTACCTGGGTTCATACCTGGGGCAGCAGGCGGGGGCTGTGGGGAGAAGGGTCACACATGGGAGCGGGTGCCCTGGGGTGGAGGTGGGGGTGGCAGCTTGGGCACATCTAATGTGGTGGGGGGGGTCTGTGCCATAGAACGACCGGGGAAAGGCACTGAAGGCCATGGAGGCCACTTGGAACAACATGGAGAAGAAGGAGAAGCTGATGTGGATCAAGAAGGCAGCGGAGGATCAGAAGCGATACGAGGTGGGTCCCTGCTCCCTCCTGCCCCTGGCCCTGGGCGCTGCCTGTGTGCCCCTGACCCCACTGTGTCCTGTGCCTCAGAGGGAGCTGAGTGAGATGCGGGCTCCTCCGTGCTCCACCAACTCTGCCAAGAAAATGAAGTTCCAGGGAGAGCCGAAGAAACCCCCCATGTGAGTACCTGGGTGTGGAATGTTGGGGTCCTGTGTTCAGCTCTGGGTCCCTCACTACAAGAGAGACATTGAGGTGCTGGAGCGGGGTCAACGGGGCTGATGCAGGGCCTGGAGCCCAAGTGTGATGGGGAAGGGCTGAGGGACCTGGGGGGTTCAGGCTGGAGAATAGAAGGCTCAGGGGGGACCTGATCGCTGCCTACAACTGCCTGAGAGGAGGATGGAGCCAGGAGGGGCAGGGCTCTGCTCCCAAGGAACAAGGGATGGGACAAGAGGATCAATTGGACTTGACCTTAAAGCTCTTCTCCAGTCCGGTTGATGCTGTGATTCTCTGGCTGGAGCTGGAGCTGGGGATGGAGGTGGTTGGTGCCCAGGGACACCTCAGTTCTGTCCAGCACGTTCTGTGTGCTCCCCCCTGCAGGAACGGTTACCAGAAGTTCTCCCAGGAGCTGCTGTCCAACGGGGAGCTGAACCACCTCCCGCTGAAGGAGCGCATGGTGGAGATCGGCAGCCGCTGGCAGCGCATCTCCCAGGGCCAGAAGGACCACTACAAGAAGCTGGCAGAGGAGCAGCAGAAGCAGTACAAGGTGCACCTCGACATCTGGCTCAAGGTGAGCGCCCAGTCCTGCGCTCAGTTCCTGGGGACCATTGGCGTGGTCTCTGCCCCATCCCCTGCTCCATCCCCTGCTCCATCCCCTGCTCCATCCCCTGCTCCATCCCCTGCTCCATCCCCTGCTCCATTCCCTCACCATCCCCGCTCCATCCCCGCTCCATTCCCTCACCATCCCCTGCTCCATTCCCGCCCCATCCCCTGCCCCATCCCCTGCCCCATCCCCTGCTCCATTCCCGCCCCATCCCCTGCCCCATCCCCTGCCCCATCCCCTCACCATCCCCTGCCCCATCCCCTGCCCCATCCCCTGCCCCATCCCCTGCCCCATCCCCTGCCCCATCCCCTGCTCCAACCCCTGCTCCAACCCCTGCTCCATGCCGTGCTTCAACCCCTGCTCCATGCCGTGCTTCAACCCCTGCTCCATGCCGTGCTTCAACCCCTGCTCCATGCCGTGCTCCATCCCGTGCTCCATGCCGTGCTTCAACCCCTGCTCCATGCCATGCTCCATCCCGTGCTCCATGCCGTGCTTCAACCCCTGCTCCATGCCGTGCTCCATCCCCTCACCATCCCCTCCTCCATCCCCTGCCCCATCCCCTCACCAACCCCTGCTCCATCCCATTCTCCATCCCCTGCCCCGTCCCCTGCCCCGTCCCCTGCTCCGTCCCCTGCTCCATCCCCTCACTATTCCCCTGTCTCTGCAGAGCCTCTCGCCCCAGGAGCGCGCTGCCTACAAGGCGCACACTTCCAACGTGAGTATCCGCCCGATGGGGGGGATGTGAGGGGCTGGGGGCTGGGTTGGCTGGGGGTGAATGAGCCAAGCTTAGGGGAGCCCCGCGCTGCTCGGCAGCGGGGTTATCTCCAGGCTGGGCACGGGGAAGGAGCCGAGCTCTGCAGCTCTGAAAGGTTTGGGTCTGTTCTCTGCCCTGCAGAAACGCAAGAGCATAGGAAAGATCCGGGGCCCCAACCCCAAGATAAAGCCAACGATGCAGTCCAAGTCGGTGAGTGCGCGATGCCCGTGTGGGCACCCAGCACCCTCTTCTCTGCTTCAGGGTATCGCTGCTGCTTCCTGCTGCCCTGCTGCTTCCTGCTGCCCTTTCTGTGAGGCGATAATCCAGGGGCTATGCCCAGATCAATCCTCCAAACCTCACGGCTGATTCCCCCCCCCCCGGCTCCGGGAAACTCTTTGGGGCTGTTTGGAGCATAAAGGGGGAAAACTCCTGGATGAGGTGTGGGGCAGGAGCCCCCCTGAGCCTGCTTGGTGGCGGGAGGAGCCCAAAGGCTGATGGCTGGCTGAGGATGGGGTGATGCACCCATGGGTGCTGCTGCCCCACAACCACCCTCCTCCCACCCCTCAGGAATCCGAAGATGACGATGAGGAGGAAGAGGAGGAGGAAGACGACGACGAAGACGAGGATGACGACGACGACAACGGGGACTCATCGGAGGAAGGCGGCGACTCCTCCGAGTCCAGCAGCGAGGAGGAAAGCGACGACGGGGACGAGGTGAGGCTGTGGCGGGTGCTGGGGCCGCCCCATGCCCATTGCTCCTACCCCACATCCCCCTCCTCCAGGGCTGGGGGTGAAGCCGCCGGGCTCCGATCGCAGCGCAGCAGAGGAGGGGGAGGCAAAGGGGAAGGGGATGAGCCCCCCCTGCCCCATAGCCCCGGGGAGGGCGCGAGGAGCAGCCGTAGAGGCACGGGTGGTGCCTGGGGCCGTTCCTGTCTCTTTCCCACTGGAGATTTGAGCCCGGTCTCGGCTCCGTTTGTGCCAGCGGGGAAGCTGAGCTGAGCCCTGGCAAACTCATTCCTGCCCCACACGTCCCTGCTCTGGGTGCTCTGAGATGGGAGGGATGGGGCTGGACCCCCCACAGGGGGTCAATGGGGAAAGGATGGGCCCCCCCCAGTTCCCTGCTGCTCACCCCCCACAATGTCCTCTCTGCCCCCCCCCCCAGAACGACGATGACGATGAGGATGAGGATGATGAGGATGAGGATGACAACGACTCTGAGGGCAGCAGCAGCTCCTCCTCCTCCTCGGGGGACTCCTCCGACTCCGACTCCAACTGAGCCCAGCTCTTTGTAACGTCCTTGGGATTCTCGGTTCCAGTCCCAACCCACCCCCCCCAAACCTCTTCCTCCTGCAGCACCCCCCCCATTGGGACCCCCAGCCTGGGGCTTGGGGGCCGGAGGGACCCCTCCACCATCACTATGGGGGGGGATGAACCGGGGCAGGGGGTAGAGGGGGTGACCCCCCCTTCCCTGCACCCCCTTTAGCAAGGGGGGGGAAATGATTATTGTTACTTTTTGGGGGGGTTTAATTGTTTTTTTGGGGGGCTGCCCTGTCCCCCCCCACTGCCAGCTCTGGACTTCATAGAAAGAAAAGGAGAAACAGGAAAAAATCCCCCCCCCCCCCTTTTTTTTTTATATTAAAACTCCCAGAAATGGATAAACTCCCCCCACCCCCCCCCGAGCATGAGCCGAGCTGCTCAGGACTCAGCCATTGGGATGATGGCTCCTCCTCCCCCTTTTGTGCACCCCCCAGTGTTTCGGGGTGTCCCCTCCCATTCAGTCCTCATTGTCGGGGTGTCCCCCCCCATGCACCCCCATTGTACAGTCTGGAAGCCGCACTGGGACCTCGCATCCACTTGGGATCCACAGCCACGGACCGGGACCCACTGGGGGGGGTGGGATGGATCTGGGGGGGGGGGGGGTGTGCATGTGTGTGTGTGTGTGTGTGTGTGTGTGTGTGTGTGTGTGTGTGTGTGTGTGTGAATGGGGGGGTGACCCCCCCCACAATGCCATGGTCTGGGGGTCACTGCTCAGTGTGACCAAGGGGGGTTTTTTGGGGTCCCCCCCCCGCTATTTTTGTCTTTTATTTTACTCTTTTTTTTTTTTTTTCTTCCTTTTCATCAAACCACAAAATTCTTTCTTCTTTCTTGCTCCCCCCTCCCCCCCCCCTTCCATCCCTGGTGAAGCTGCTCCTCTCCCTTCACCCCAAATTGGGGGGATGACCCCCTCCCAGCGCTCCCCTTGCCCCCGGTACCCCGTTTTGCCCCCCCATCCATGCTGTATATATATCTTGGGTTGATGGGGGGGTTGACGTACCCCCTGGGATGGGGCTGTGGGGACAGGGTGGGTGCAGGGGTGGGGGTCTTGCTCTGGGCCCCCCCCTTTTTAAGCAGACACAAGCACCAGCAATCCCACGGCCCCCCCAAAGCACCCAGTGCAATGGGGGACCCTCCCCGCACCCCCGCTGTATGAAGGGGGGCACAGAGTGTGGTCCCCCCCCATCCTGTCCCTGGAGAGGAGCTGGGATTGGGGGACAGGACTTGGGGGTCGCAGGGACATGGGTGGGGGACTTTAACCATTTTCCTCTTCTTTCCCCCAAATTTCAGCTCAGAATGGGGAAGGGGGGGGAGCTCTGGGTTTAGGGGGGGCCACCCCCACTTTGCTGCTCTCAAAGCCCCCATATGAGTCACCCCCCCCACCCCCCCCCCCATGGACCTCTCAGTGCTGGGGGGGGGAACCCTCTTCCCATCCTCAAATTGGGCTGAAACCTCACCATTTGGGGGCAATTGAACCCAAACCTATTGGGGGGGGGCTTCCCATATGGACAATCCCCCTGGGCCAGTGTGTGTGTGTGTGTGTGTGTGTGTCCATCCCTCATCCCCTTCCCATTCCCTTTGCTTCCAGTTTGGAATTCCATCCCCCCCCCCATTTTTAATCCCACCCCCCCACTGAGGGGCCTCGATCCCGCTGAGTGTTCCCACCGCCGCCGTCGTGTTTTAGTGGATGTTTTTAGTACAAGGAAAAAAGAAAAAAAAACCATAAAAAAACAACAAAAAAAAATCCCAAAATCCCTTTTCTTTTTTCCGTTTTTTTTTTTTTCTGTTAAAAAACTTCAAAAAAAAAAAAAAAAGACGAATAAAAATCTTACAGCGCTGACAATTGGGGGCTAAAGGCGTTTGCGCTGCGAGAGGATTGAACCTGTGAGTGCATTTTGGCACTGCCGCAAAATCCCGGGATCCTTTAGAGGGAAGTTTCTTGTGAATTCAAAAAAAAAAAAAAAAAAAAAAAAAAACCAAAAAAAAAAAAAAAAAAAAAAGTTAAAAAAAAAAAAAAAAAAAAAAAAAAAAAAAAAAAAAAAAAAAAAAAAAAAAAAAAAATTTTTTTTTTTCTAATATTTAAGAAGTGTTTTTGTAGGTTTAAAAAAAACGTTAAAAAGGCAAAAAAAAAAGGAGTAATAAAGAATAATCCCAACTTGGAATTTCTACGGCGTCGCTCGGCTCCGGCTTCACTTCCTTCATTTCCTTTCTTCGGTTGTTGTATTATTTGGAGGTTTTTTTTTTTTGGATTTTTTGTTTTCTTTGGAATTTTCGTTGTTTTTTTGTATAATAAAGTGACAAATCCCGGCTCCGCTCTCGTGTCCTTGCTCTAGGAAATAAACCTTCAGGCACAAACCAGCCACTCCAGGGAGTGTCCGGAGTGTTCTTCCCTCCCCCCCCGGGAGGAATCCATAGGGATTCGTTGGGATTTGGGCCACGGGGGACCTGAGGGCACAGGGATGCGGTGGGAGCAGTGGGGGGAATAGGGGGTCACTATTGGAAGAGAGGGGGATCACTGCGGTTGTTTGTAAGGGGAAGAGGGATCCATGGGGAAATAGGCGGCCCTAAGGGGGGGATCCGTAGGGATGGGGCTCAATGGGATGGGGTTCCTAAGGGTGGAGGATCCGCAGGGATGGGGATCCACGGGGTGGGGGAATCCATAAGGATCCATAGGGATGGGGCTGTCTGGTAACGGGGGTCCCTAAGGGTGGGGGATCCATCGGGGTCCGTAGGGATGGGGGGTCCCTAAGGGGGGGGATCCATAGGGATGGGGCTCCCTAAGGGTGGGGGATCCATAGGGGTCCGTAGGGATTGGGGGTCCCTAAGGCGGGGATCCATAGGGATGGGGCTCCCTAAGGGTGGGAGATCCATAGGGGTCCGTAGGGATGGAGGGTCCCTAAGGGGGGGGATCCATAGGGATGGGGGGTCCCTAAGGGGGGATCCAGCCCCGCCGAGCCGCGCCGGGGGGCGCTGACCCGGCCCCGCCGGGCCCTGCGCTCCGGTGAGTGCCCCCTGACCGCCACGGGGACCCCCCCCGGCGCTGCCATCGACCCCCCCCATGGGTGGTACGTCCCGCCCCCCCCCCTTTGTTCGCGTTCCCCCGGCTCTGCCCGCGCCACAGCCCCCGCCGCGGAGGGGGCCGCAGGGTCCCGGTGCGGGGGGGCCGATCCCGATCCCGATCCCGCCGCTGTTTCCTCTTCCCAGAGCGGAGGGAAGCGATTCCCCTGCTCCCGCCCGGAAGCGGGTGCCGGGAGGTGCGGGGGGGGGCACACAACGGGGACCCCCGCGGTTTGCTCCCCCCCCGGTGCAGTGGTTGGGTCGGGGAAGCGGTGCCGTTGGCAGCGGTGGTGGCTGGGGGAGCTGTGGGGGGGTGAGTTCGGGGTCCCCCCTTTTTAACCCCTGCGGGGGGGTGGGGGGCACACGGTGGTCCCGTCCCCACCCCCCCCCGTCATCCTCAATGGAGGGTGATGCAGCAAAACCCATCGCTGGGGGGGGGGGGCAGCATTGGGGTGCATGGGGGGCTGATGCCGTGGTGATGGGCAGCAATGTTCATTGGGGGGGCAGCAGTGGGGTACATTGAGGGGGTCCCCCTGTGCCCCTCCACCATAGACAGTGTGGGGGGGGGACTGATGCCACGGTGATGGGCAGCAATGTCCATGGGGGGGCAGCAATGGGGCACAGGCGATGTCCGTGTGCCCCGCCCCCCCCCATCATAATGGCTCTGTCCCAGGGATTCCTCCTGGAGCAGGGCAGTGGAGCCAGGGCCGTTCCCACCTCCCTTTGCCGTTGAGGGTGCTCGAAGTCCCCCGGGGGGGCGGTGGTAACCCAGGACTCAGCCTCTTGGGGTCACTCCAGAGCTCCTGGGGGGGTCTGACCGTGGCGAGGGGCTCTTGGGGTGGGTTTTGGCTTGGGGGGGGGGGTCTGGCCATGGTGAGGTGCCAGCGTGGCCCCCCCACAGCCTGGCCCCCGCCCCAGTGCCCCGTGCTATGAGCGTTGGCCGTGCCGTCCCCGCGAGCATTGCAAATGAAAATGGAGGAAATGTCTTTGTCTGGCCTGGATAACAGCAAACTGGAGGTGAGCACCGGGGCTGCCCCCCCGCGCCCCCCCGTGCCCCCCATCTCTGAAATCCACCCCCCCCCGGCTCCCCCCAGGCCATCGCGCACGAGATCTACACGGAGCTGGTGGACGATGCCTGCCTGGGGCTGTGCTTCGAGGTGCATCGCGCCGTCAAGTGCGGGTACTTCTTCCTGGACGACACCGACCCCGACAGCACAAAGGACTTCGGTGAGCGTGGGGGGGACATCGTGGTCCTGGTGTCACCGGGTGAGCCATGGAGGTGCTGGGAAGGGGATTGCTCATCCCCGTGTGCGGGTGGGTGGGGATGAGGGGGGATGAGGTGGGTTGAAAGCAGCCAAGGTGGGTTGGACATGGCCAAGGTGGGTAGAACATGACCAAAGTGGGTTGGACATGGCCAGGGTGGGTTGGACATGACCTGGGTGGGTTGGACATGGCTATGGTAGGTTGGACATGGCCAGGGTGGGTTGGACATGGCCAGGGTGGGTTGGATATGACCAGGGTGGTTTGGACATGACCTGGGTGGGTTGGACATGGCCAAGGTGGGTTGGACATGACCAGGGTGGGTTGGACATGGCTATGGTAGGTTGGATATGACCAGGGTGGGTAGAACATGGCCAATATGGGTTAAACACAACCACCTCACCACAGAAGAACCACTTTGGCCCGGCCTGGGGTGCCCTGATGCAGCTGGGGATGTCCCTGCTCATCGCAGGTGGCCGCACAGAGCCTCAGGAGGTCCCTTCCATCCCAGACCATTCTGTGATCCTGCGGACATTGCCCCAGGGTAGAGGCTGTGCTCTGGGGAGCACCACTGAGGGGCTCTGACGCGTGTCCCCATGCAGAGATCGTGGACCAGCCCGGCGTGGACATCTTCGGGCAGGTCTACAACCAGTGGAAGAACAAGGAGTGCGTGTGCCCCAACTGCAGCCGCAGCATCGCCGCCTCCCGCTTCGCCCCCCACCTGGAGAAGTGCCTGGGCATGGGGCGCAACAGCAGCCGCATCGCCAACCGCAGGTGAGGGTCCTGGGGGGGGCAGGATAGGCCCTGTGGTGCTTGGTGGGATGCAGGATGGATCCTGGGGTGCTGGGGGGATCAGGATCGATCCTGGGGTGCTGGGATCAGGATGGATCCTGGGCTGCTGGGGGAATTAGGATGGATCCTGGGGTGCTCAGGGGGATGTGGATGGATCCCGGGGTGCTGGGACCAGGATGGATCCTGGGGTGCTCAGGGGGATGTGGATGGATCCCAGGGTGCTGGGACCAGGATGGATCCCAGGGTGCTCAGGGGGATGTGGATGGATCCCAGGGTGCTGGGATCAGGATGGATCCTGGGGTGCTCAGGTGGATGTGGATGGATCCTGGGGTGCTGGGATCAGGATGGATCCTGGGGTGCTCAGGGGGATGTGGATGGATCCTGGGGTGCTCAGGGGGATGTGGATGGACCCTGGGGTGCTGGGATCAGGATGGATCCTGGGGTGCTCAGGGGGATGTGGATGGATCCTGGGGTGCTCAGGTGGATGTGGATGGATCCTGGGGTGCTGGGATCAGGATGGATCCTGGGGTGCTCAGGGGGATGTGGATGGATCCTGGGGTGCTGGGATCAGGATGGATCCTGGGATCAGGATGGATCCCGCTGTGTCCTGAGCCCCCTCCCCTCTGGTGCAGGATCGCCAGCAGCAACAACATGAACAAGTCAGAGAGTGACCAGGAGGACAATGACGACATCAACGACAACGACTGGTCCTATGGCTCCGAGAAGAAAGGTGGGGGCAGCATGGGGGTCCCTGTGCCCAAATGTGGGGTCCCCCATCGGGGGGGGGGGGGGCAGCTGCAGCGTTTGGGGCCTAAACCCCCCTGAAAAGGTAAAATTCATCTTTTCTGTCTCTCCCCATAGCAAAGAAGAGGAAATCGGACAAGGTGAGGGGGGCAGGTGGGGGGAGGCTGAAGGACCCAGGGAGGGCCGCATTGCACCCCCTAATTCCCCCCCCTTTGTTGCAGAACCCCAACTCGCCCCGCAGGTCCAAGTCCCTGAAACACAAAAACGGTGAGGGGGGGACGTGTGGGGGGTGGGGCGGGGGGTCCGTGGTGGGGGATTATGGGGGGCAGACCCCCTGCACCCCCTCACCCCTCCTCTCTTCCAGGTGAGATTGGAGGGAACCCCGATCCCTTCAAGGTGAGCCCATGACAGGGGTGATCCCATCCCCCCCGGGTGTCCCTGCCCCATCCTGCCCCTGACCCCCCCTCTGCCCCCCCACAGTACAGCAACTCCACCGGGATCAACTACGAGACGCTGGGCCCCGAGGAGCTGCGGACGCTGCTCACCACGGTGCGTGGTTCCCGGGAATGCCGGGAATGGGGACCGCGGTGATGTGCATCCCCCCTGGAGCGGGGCCTGATCCTGCTGGATGCAGCTGCTCCGGGGGGGCACTGGGACTGGGGCTCCTCCACCTTAACCCATCCCCTCTGTCCCCAGCAATGCGGCGTCATCTCGGAGCACACCAAGAAGATGTGCACCAGGTCAGAGCATCCTGAGGGTGCTCTGTGGGTCAGAGCATCCTGTGGGGCCGCAGGGGCGCTGGGGGGCTCAGGTCCCCATGGGGGACACAGAGGCTCAGCCCCACGTGTCCCCCCCAGGTCCCTGCGGTGTCCCCAGCACACAGATGAGCAGCGGAGATCGGTCCGGGTTTATCTGCTTGGTCCCTCGGCGTAAGTGAGCACGAGTGGGTCCCATTGCCCGTGTTTGGGGTCCCATTGCCCGTGTTTGGGGTCCCATTGCCCGTGTTTGGGGTCCCATTGCCCATGTTTGGGGTCCCATTGCCCGCGTTTGGGGTCCCATTGCCCGCGTTTGGGGTCCCATTGCCCATGTTTGGGGTGCCATTGCCCGCGTTTGGGGTCCCATTGCCCGTGTTTGGGGTCCCATTGCCCATGTTTGGGGTGCCATTGCCCGCGTTTGGGGTCCCATTGCCCATGTTTGGGGTCCCATTGCCAATGTTTGGGGTCCCATTGCCCGCGGGGTCCCATTGCCCATGTTTGGGGTGCCATTGCCCGCGTTTGGGGTCCCATTGCCCATGTTTGTTTGGGGTCCCATTGCCCATGTTTGGGGTCCCATTGCCCGCGTTTGGGGTCCCATTGCCCGCGTTTGGGGTCCCATTGCCCGCGTTTGGGGTCCCATTGCCCATGCGTTTGGGGTCCCATTGCCCATATTTGGGGTCCCTTGGGGGGGTCCCATTGCGTTTGGGGTCCCATTGCCCGCGTTTGGGGTCCCATTGCCCATTTGTTTTTGGGGTCCCATTGCCCATGTTTGTTTGGGGTCCCATTGCCCATGCGTTTGGGGGCCCATTGCCCGCGTTTGGGGTGCCATTGCCCGCGTTTGGGGTCCCATTGCCCATGTTTGGGGTCCCATTGCCCGCGTTTGGGGTCCCATTGCCCAGGTTTGGGGTGCCATTGCCCGCGTTTGGGGTCCCATTGCCCATGTTTGGGGTGCCATTGCCCGCGTTTGGGGTGCCATTGCCCATATTTGGGGTCCCTTTGCCTGCGTTTGGGGTGCCATTGCCTGCGTTTGGGGTCCCATTGCCCATGTTTGGGGTCCCGTTGCCCACGTGTGGGTCCCATTGCTCGCGTGTGGGGTCCCATTACATGCGTGTGGGGTCCCATCGCACACATGCGGTCCCAGTGCCACTGTCCTGATGTGTCTCTGCCCCATGGTGACCGGGGGCAGGCTCATGGGGACACCTTGGGGGGAGCTGAAGCGCTGGGGCTGGGGTGTGGGTCCGAGCACCCCCATTGCACTGGGGGGCGCAGCGGCACCATGGCCCCCCCCCCAACTCCTGTGCCCAGGTCCCTGCCCGAGGCCGAGGGCGCTGTGGACACCGAGAGCTTCGAGGTGGCCGAGAGCCAGAGCCAGGCCCTGATGAGCCGCCTGCAGTGGGACGGCTCCGACATCTCCCCCTCGGACTCAGCCTCCTCCAAAGCCAGTGAGTGATGGGGGGGCACAGCGGGGGTCCGGGTGCAGCAGGGGTGGATGCTCTGCTCTGGGGGGGCTCTTTTTGCTCTGCCTGCCCCCTGACCCCATCCATCTCCCTCTTTCCCCCCCCAGGTACCAATAACTCCGAGTCCCGCAAGACCAAGAAGAAGAAGCCGCACTTGGGGCTGGGCAGCGGAGCGCCGGGGCTGGGCTCCAGCAAGAAGAAGAAGCCCAAACCCCCCCACACGCACCCCCCCAGCATCTACGATGACATCAACTGAGCAGCGGGGCTGGGGGGGACACGGACACATGGACCAGTGGCACACAGCGCGGGTACTGGGGGGAGGATGGATATGGGGGGGGTTGAATTTGGGAGTCTCCCCCACCCCCTCTGGTGCCTCTATTTATTGATGTCCATGGGGCACAGCCCCCTCTTCCTACCCAGCCCCAGTGGGGGGGGGGCACCCGCAGCACCGGGCCTGACCCCCATGCCCTGGTTCAGGATGGGGGGAGGATGGAGGGGACCCCCCCACATCTGCAGCTGGATTTGACTGGGGGGTGGGCACTGGGGCCTGCAGGGGTTGGGGGGGCTGCATGCTGCATCCTTTATGCTTGGGGCCGGTTGGGGGGGGACACCGCCATGGGGGGTAACAGCACCCCCCCGGTGCCACTGTACCCACCAGTGCTTTTGTAGCCCAGTTGCCATAGAGCAAACGGGGGGGGGCAGGCACAGCTCAGCTTTGTGGCAGAGCCCCCCCCCCCCATCCCCATGTGCCCGGGGACCTGGTGCTGCCATTGGGGGGGGTCCTTGGGGCTGGTGTTTAAGACCCTCCCCAGCACCCAGCTCTGGGCGTTCTCCATGAAGGGGCTGTGTTGGGGACCTGTTCATTGCCCCCCCCCCCCCATGGGTCTCTGCCCCCCACATCCGTCTGTGTCCCTGTGGGGTGCTCCTGTGCTCCCCCCGGTGCCGTGGGTCTCAATTTATGGTGCTCTTGGATTCACTATGGTCAAACTGCTGCTAAAGGCTCGTGCTGGGGGGGCCCGCGGGGGGCACCAGCGCACGCTGAGCTGGCCTTGGCGTGCCCTGGGGCTGAGGAGGGGGGGGCCCAGCCCCCAGACCCACAGGGACCACCCTGACCACCCCCCGAACGGGACAATGCCCAGGGAGGGGAGGGGGGGGACCCAGCCTGAGCCCTTCTGCTGCGGGAGAGGAGCCGCTGTTCGGGGTCCAAGGAGTGCTGTGGGGCTGGGGGGGTGGATGTGCCCCATATCCCCCCCATGCGTGGGCCCCCCATGTCCCTGCTCTCTGTGCGTGGTCTGTGTCCCCCCGAGCGCGTTGTGGCTGCCCCTGTAAATAAAACTGCATCTTGACTTGGTACCCGGGGCCACGGACCCCCTCTTTGACCAAAACGCCCTTGTTTTGCCCCAGACCCCCGGGGGGCGGATGGGGGGGGGGGGGAGGGAACCCAGCGCAGAGTCACCGGGACCGAGCTTCCACCTTTTACTGCTTCACACGGGGGGAGCGGAGCCAGGGCTGGCCCCTGCCCCCCGTGCTCTATGGGGCCGCACCCCCGAACCCCGTCCTTGTCCCCCCCCCGATCCCTGAGCGACGCCTCCTGGGCGGGGCCAGGCGCGCGCGGATGGCGCGAAACCGGGAGGGCGGGAGAGGAGGAGGGGGCGTGACTACGCTGCGGTGGGAGGGGCCATACACAATGGGGCGGGGTTTCTGGCAGGGGGCGTGGCCTCGGGCCCCTGGGGCTGGACCCCTCGGGGACCTGCCCCCCGTCCCCGTGTCCCAGCCGCTCCCCACGGTGAAGCCCCCTCCGTTCCCCCCGCAGGGCCCCGCCGGCGCCGGGTGCCCTCAGCGGATGAGCCCCTGCAGGGGCAGCCGGAGGTAGCGGCGCAGCGCGGGCGGCAGCGCCAGCGCGGGGACGGCGTCGTGGCAGCGGGGGCCCAGGCTGCGGCGCAGGGCGCAGCGGGCGAGGTGCTGCAGGCGCCGCGGTTCCCCCGCCATGCGCACGGCCGAGGTGTAGAACTCCCGGTGCTCCTGGAGACGGGACAAGGGGGGCAGCGAGGTGGGGGGGGGGTCAGGGACACCCAGGAGCCCCCCCCGGCCATGGCCCCCTCTTACCTCCCACAGCTCCGGGGGCACAGCGTCCACCCAGCCCTCGGCCGGGGGGATGCGGTCGTAGGCGTTGAGCACAACCTCCAGCGCCGGCGGGTGCCGGCAGCAGAACTTGAGCATCTGCGACACAGAACGTGAGGGACGCGGCCCCGCCGCCACCGTCACCCCCAGCACCTCTCTCTCCATCACCCACCTTGGGGTGGACGGGGCCGGCGCCGTGGTCGAGGAGCAGCGCGATGGTGTCCTCGGGGCGCTGGTCCCGGTACTCCTCGACGGCGCGAAGGGCACAGTCCAAGGGGGTGTCCCCGGCGCAGTTGGCGGCGGTGGCGTCGGCGCCGTGGCGCAGCAGCAGCCGCACGAGCCAGGCCTGCCCGTTGGCGCAGGCGTTGTGCAGCGGTGCGTGGTGCTTGCGGCCTGCGGCGCTGGGGTCGGCGCCGGCCGCCAGCAGCCGCTCGCAGACGGGGCCGTAGCGCTCGGCGGCATCGCGGTGCTCGGCGGCGGCGCAGGCCGCGTTCAGCGGGGTCTCGCCCTGGCGGCTGCGGCACGAGGCGTCGGCGCCGTGGTGCAGGTACAGCTCCACGTGCGCCGCCAGCCCCTGCCGCGCCGCCACGTGCAGAGGCGTCAAGCGGCGCTCCCGCGTCTCCAGCCCCACGCGCGCCCCGTGTGCCAGCAGCAGCTCCGCGCACCTGCGGGGGGCACGGGTCAGGGGGTGCGGGGACACCCGGGCCCTGCTGGCACCCCCTGTGCCCCATGGATGAGGGGCAGGGTGGGGGGCAACCGTGGGGCAGGACTCGGATGGGGGCGGGGCCTGACCTTAAGGGGGCGGGGCTCGTTATGGGTGTGGGTCCCCGTTTAGGGGCGGGGCTTTCTCTGGGGAGACGGAGTCACGCTGGGAGGCGGGGCTTGCTGTGAGTTGCGTTTTGATTGGGCGGGGCTGCTGTTGGGGCGGAGCTTGCCCGCGGGTGAGGGTCTGGCATGCAAATGAGGCTGCGGAGAGGGAGGGGCGGGGCTTCTCATGCAGATGAGCCCGGGCCTGGTCCCGGATTGGCTGGCGGGCAGGGGCGGGGCTCACCGCAGGCTGTGGGGCGCGGTGCAGAGGTGCAGCGGGGCGCAGCCGTCAGCGCTGAGCACGTTGGGGTTGGCGCCGAAGTCCAGGAGCAGTTGGGTGCAGGCGGGGTCGGGGGCGGCCGCGCTGTCGTGCAATGGGGCCCGGCCCCCCACCACCGCGTCCACCGCGGCCCCGCGCAGCAGCAGCAGCCGGGCGCAGGCCACGAAGCCGCGGGCGCACACGATGCGCAGCGCCGAGGTCTGCTGGAGCCGGGGGCTCAGCACCCACAGCCCTGCGGGGGGACCGGGTCAGACCCGCACACACCCGGGGGGGGCCCAACAGCCTCCAGCCCCAACCTGGGGGGAGCAGAACTGGGGTCCCAGGGCACCCAGCACCCGCATTAGAGCGGTGGGAAAGGGGGAGGGAAGGGACAAGGGCGAAGGAAGGGAAGGGAGAAGGAAGGGAAGGGAGAAGGAAGGGAAGGGAGAGGAGAAGGAAGGGAAGGGAAGGGAGAAGGAAGGGAAGGGAGAAGGAAGGGAAGGGAAGGGAGAGAAGAAGGAAGGGAAGGGAGAAGGAAGGGAAGGGAAAGGAGAAGGAAGGGAAGGGAAGGGAGAAGGAAGGGAAGGGAGAAGGAAGGGAAGGGAGAAGGAAGGGAAGGGAGAAGGGAGAAGGGAGAAGGAAGGGAAGGGAGAAGGAAGGGAAGGGAGAAGGAAGGGAAGGGAGAAGGAAGGGAAGGGAAGGGAGAAGGAAGGGAAGGGAAGGGAGAAGGAAGGGAAGGGAAGGGAGAAGGAAGGGAAGGGAGAAGGAGAAGGAAGGGAAGGGAGAAGGAGAAGGAAGGGAAGGGAGAGGAGAAGGCAAGGGGGAAGGAAAAACAAGAAGGGAAGGGCAAAGGGCCCCCATAGCCCCAGCCCTGTACCCTGCTCTGGTGCCCACACCAGCTCCTCGCTGCCCATCTCCATGACCATGTTGGCGCTGCTCTCATCGCTGAAGATGCTCTTGACGCGCTGCAGGTCCCCGCTGTACAGGGCGTTGTGCACGGCAGGGTCCCGGCAGCACCGGGGCCGCGGGGGCTCGGGCAGGATGCGGCGCGTGGCCCGGTCCCGAGCCAGTGCCCGGCGCCGCTCCTCCTGCTCCAGCAGCTCCCGCTGCAGCCGCAGCGACCGCAGTGCCGAGGAGCTGAAGGCGAAGGTGTCCTGGGCCATGGGGCAGGCCGGGGGGCACTCAGCTGCCTCCGGCCCCGGGGGACGGGGGGGGGGGTGTTATAAATAGGGCCCGGCCCCACAGCAACGCTGAACCCAGGGCCTGAGCCAGCCCTATAAATAACTGCCCGGGTGGTAAACAGGGGCACGCTGCCAGAGCCTGGAGCCTGCTGGGGGGTCAGAGCCGGGTACCCCCAACATGGTGGGGCTGCAGGAGCCCTGGGGGGCAGAGGGATGTCCCCAGGGGTGGGTCTGGGGGGCTGCAGCACAACAGGGAGGGGGGACACAGACACAGGAGCAGACAGTGCAATGCAGGGATAGAACAGCCCTTTAATGGGGGGTCAGGCTCCATAGAGAACACACAGGGAAAGGAGCAGCCGGGGCAGCACCTGCTCAGCATCCTCAGCACGGCCCCAGCCCAGGCCATGGTGCAGCCCTGGGGTCAGCAGCAGTCAGCTTGGGCTGGGGCAGAGAAGAAATCCTCCGGGAGCTCCCCCAGGAGCCCGTCCAGGTCATCTGCGTGGCACAGGGGGATGGAGCGCGCTGGTTTGCACACGCACAGAGCAGGGATCGCTCCGTGTCCATGGACATGGGAGGGGAGATGCTGCCCAAGCCCAGGACCTGTTCAAAGCCAACTCACCTACATCATAGCCTCCAGCTCCCTCTGGCTCTTCCTGCCCAGCTGCCTGCTCTGTGCCGTGGGGCCTCGAGTGTCCCCCCCAGTGACCAGGGGCAGGAACACCCCGGGGGGGCTCCGTGGGGTGCGCTGGGGCATGAGGAGGGACCTGCAGAACCAAAGGGAGAGGAGAACCATAGGGGACCCACGGGGGGAGAGGTCCCGGCACCCAGTGAGCACCGGCTCCCCTCTCACCTCCTGCCGTGCTGGTGATGGCTGTGAGAAGCTGGCCTCGGGCTCTGCTGGGTAGATCTTGAGCAGGTTGTTGGGGGTGACGTTGAGGTAGTGGTTGCGGTGGGATGGGGAGAACACACCCACCTGTGAGGAGAGAGCCGTGGGGCAGAGCCAGGGCTCCAGCATCCCCGGGATGTGCCCAGGGTCAGGAACAGCCCCAAGCCCTCGCTGCTGCTCTGCTGTCTCCCACCTGCCTCAGGAGCAGCACGGAGCCCGGCCGGAGCTCGCTCTGTCTCTCCTCCAGCAGCAGGCGATGCACCGTGCCCTGCATCTCCCCTGTGGGCAGGAAGGGAGCCATCAGCCATAGGGAGCAATGGGCAAGAGGAGCCTCAGCCCAGGCACATCCACACGAACCGGTTGGGTCCCGGAACACAGCAGCAGCATCAGCGTTGGTCCTGGTCAGGGTCCTGATCATCACGGCCATGCTGGGGACCTTGTTCCTGGGGAGCTGCTTCAAGGCTGCCTGCAGAGATCCTCGTGTTGCACCAGTGTCCCCATAGGGCCGCAGGACCAGCCCAGCACCTCCCCACAGCTCCAGTGGGGAGCCGGGGGCTCTCTCACCTTCCGCAGCACCATGATCACACTGTAGGTGCGGAGGAAGCAGCCGGGGTCCCTCTCATCCAGCTCCAGCTCTGTTTTCATGGTGAGCCAGGGCCCCTTCCCAAAATCCTCCTCTGTGGGCAGCGAGGAGCTGGGCATGCCCTGGAGTCACAGCACAACCAGTCACAGTGGGGGGGAGCTCTGGGGACCTCCCCCCAGCATCACCCCCCAAACACACAGTGCTGGGATTCAAACACGGATCTGCACTGGAGCTATGGAGCAGGGGAATGGCACAGGGTGCCCAGGGAAGCTGTGGCTGCCCCATCCCTGGCAGTGTTCAAGGCCAGGTTGGACACAGGGGCTTGGAGCAAGCTGCTCCAGTGGAAGGTGTCCCTGCCCGTGGCAGGGGTTGGAGCTGGAGGAGCTTTACGGTTCTTTCCAACCCAAACCATTCCATGAGTCTATGGAGCAGGGAATTACCTCTGTCTGCGGCTTTGCCATGGCCCCGTGACACGGAGTTTGGGGAGCAGAAATGAGGATCTCCTCCAGCAGCTTCCCAGCGTGCTTATGGGAGAGGCAGGAAGAGGTAGATGGAGCTTTGCACCTCTTCACCACCTCCTCCCATGCCATCCCATGCCATCCCATGCCATCCCATGCCATCCCACTCCATGTCCCCGCACCCACCTGCTGGGGCAGGATCCCAGCGGGCCCTGGGAACCGCCGGGTCTTGCCCTGCGCTGGCGGCCGGGGGGCAGCCCCCGGTGCTTTGCTGGCCGCTGCCACCAACTGCACGAGGTGGTTGGTGACCACCGGGCTCTGCAGCGCCGGGGGGCAGGGGGGGGCCTGAGGGGGTTGCGGCCCCCGTGGCTCCATGGGGGGGCTCCCGGTTCCCGCCTGGTGCGGGGGGGCTTGGAAAGGCCTCAGGGATGGAGCCCCGGGAGCGGGGATGCAGCCCCGGGGCTTTCCCATGGGGATGGGGGGCGCGGGGGGGCAGGCCCCGGCCGCGCTGGGCCGCAGCCCCAGCCTGGGCGCTGCCTGGGGGGCAGAGGGGGGGCCCGGCCCCGCTCCCTCCCGCGGCCTCTTGAGGGGCCCCGATTCCCGGGGGGGCCGCTCCCCGCGCTCGGGGCCCCCCAGCTCCAGGAGGAGGCCGGGGCCCGGCGCATCCCGCGGGGCCGGGGGGCTCCGGCAGCCCCCGGCCAGGGGCCGCAGCGCGGGGCCGGGGCGGTGCTGCGGGGGCTGAGCTCCGGGAGCGCCGTGGCTCAGGGATGGGGCTCCGGGAGCCAGGAACCGGTTCTCGGCGTCCTCCACGGCCGAGAGGAAATCCTGCGGGAGGAGAGGGCTCCGGCACCCAGCACCCGTGCTGAGCACCACGTCCCATGTCCCGCATCCCACGTCCCATAGCGCATGGGTCAAGTCCCATTCCCCATATCCCACGTCCCACGTCCCATAGCGCGTGGGTCAAGTCCCATTCCCCATATCCCACGTCCCATAGCGCATGGGTCAAGTCCCATTCCCCATATCCCACGTCCCATAGCGCATGGGTCAAGTCCCATTCCCCATATCCCACGTCCCATAGCGCATGGGTCAAGTCCCATTCCCCACATCCCACAGCCAATGTCCCATGCCCCACGTCCCACATCCCACGTCCCATGTCCAAAGTCTCATGACCCATATCCTACATCCCATGTCATACATCCCATGTCCCACAACCCATACCAGTGTCCCGTAACCCATATCCTACATCCCATGCACACATCTCACATCACATATTCCACATTCCATGTCTCATGTCCCATGCCCCACCTCCCATATCCAGTGTCCCATGCCCCACACCCCATGCCCCACAACCCATATCCAACATCCCATAACCCATATCCTACATCCCATGTCCTGCATTGCACATCCTACATCCCATGCCCCACATCCCACTGTACATTGGTTAACCCTGTATCAATATTCCACATTCCACATCTCATGTCCCATGCCCCACAACCCATATCCAACAACCCATACCCCACGTTTCCACCCCATGTCCCACACCCCATACCCCACAACCCATCCCATGTCCCACGTCCCATACCCCATGTTTCCATCCCATGTCCCACACCCCATACCCCACGTTTCCACCCCATGTCCCACACCCCATACCCCATGTTTCCATCCCATGTCCCACACCCCATACCCCACGTTTCCATCCCATGTCCCACACCCCATACCCCACGTTTCCACCCCATGTCCCACTCCCCATACCCCACGTTTCCACCCCATGTCCCACTCCCCATACCCCACAGCCCGTCCCATGTCCCACACCCCATACCCCACGTTTCCACGCCATGTCCCACTCCCCATACCCCACAACCCGTCCCATGTCCCACACCCCATACCCCATGTTTCCACCCCATGTCCCACACCCCATACCCCACGTTTCCACCCCATGTCCCACACCCCATACCCCACGTTTCCACCCCATGTCCCACACCCCATACCCCACGTTTCCACCCAAGTCCCACACCCCATACCCCACGTTTACACCCCATGTCCCACACCCCAAACCCCACGTTGCCTGACCTGTGCCCAGACGCCAGACCCCCCTAACTTTCCCATGTCCCACACCCCATACCCCACGTTTCCACCCCCTTTCCCACACCCCATACCCATCGTTTCCACCCCATGTCCCACACCCCATACCCCACAACCCGTCCCATGTCCCACACCCCATACCCCACGTTTCCACCCCATGTCCCACACCCCATACCCCACAACCCGTCCCATGTCCCACACCCCATACCCCACGTTTCCACCCCATGTCCCACACCCCATACCCCACGTTTCCACCCCATGTCCCACACCCCATACCCCACGTTTCCACGCCATGTCCCACACCCCATACCCCACGTTTCCACCCCATGTCCCACACCCCATACCCCACGTTTCCACGCCATGTCCCACACCCCATACCCCACGTTTCCACCCCATGTCCCACACCCCATACCCCACGTTTCCACCCCATGTCCCACACCCCATACCCCACGTTTCCACCCCATGTCCCACACCCCATACCCCACAACCCGTCCCATGTCCCACGTGCCCCCCTCACCTCATCCTCCAGGTCCCCGAACAGCCTCTGGAGCCCGCAGGCCTGCGGGAGGCGAGAACCGGGCCCTGTGGGACCCCGGCGGGGCCCTGCTCCAGCCCCGCCCCACGGCGGCCGCAGCCTCCGGGGCCCCTCAGCGGAGCACGGACCCACCATGGGGCCGAGCGCACCCCACGGGCAGCCCAAAGCCCCCCCCCGCCATCAGCCCCCCCCCGTCCCGGTCCCGTTCCCGTTACCATGGCAGCGGCGCGGAAGGCGGAAGCGACCGGGGCCGGACGCGAACCCGCGGCCCTGGGGCGGGGGCAGCGGCGGGAACGGCCCCTTTAAGGAGCAGCGGCCCCTGCCGGCGGGAGGAGCGCGGCGGCGCCTCTTAAAGGGCCAGAGCCCCGCGTCCGGCACTGGCGTGAGTGTGACTGTGACTGTGACTGTGAGTGTGACTGTGTGTGAGTGTGACTGTGAGTGTGAGCGTGACTGTGTGTGAGTGTGACTGTGAGTGTGAGCGTGAGTGTGAGTGTGTGTGAGCGTGACTGTGTGTGAGTGTGACTGTGAGTGTGAGCGTGACTGTGTGTGAGTGTGACTGTGAGTGTGAGCGTGACTGTGTGTGAGTGTGACTGTGAGTGTGAGCGTGAGTGTGAGTGTGTGTGAGCGTGACTGTGTGTGAGTGTGACTGTGAGTGTGAGCGTGACTGTGTGTGAGTGTGACTGTGAGTGTGAGCGTGAGTGTGAGTGTGTGTGAGCGTGACTGTGTGTGAGTGTGACTGTGAGTGTGAGCGTGAGTGTGAGTGTGTGTGAGCGTGACTGTGTGTGAGTGTGACTGTGTGTGAGTGTGACTGTGAGTGTGAGCGTGACTGTGTGTGAGTGTGACTGTGAGTGTGAGCGTGAGTGTGAGTGTGTGTGAGCGTGACTGTGAGTGTGAGTGTGACTGTGAGTGTGTGAGTGTGAGTGTGAGTGTGAGCGTGACTGTGAGTGTGAGTGTGAGTGTGAGCATGACTGTGACTGTGAGTGTGAGTGTATGAACGAGTGTGAGCATGACTGTGAGTGTGACTGTGAGTGTGAGCGTGACTGTGAGTGTGAGCGTGACTGTGAGTGTGAGTGTGAGTGTGAGCGTGACTGTGAGTGTGAGTGTGAGTGTGAGCATGACTGTGACTGTGAGTGTGAGTGTATGAACGAGTGTGAGCATGACTGTGAGTGTGAGTGTGAGTGTAACGAGTGTGAGCATGACTGTGAGTGTGAGTGTATGAACGAGTGTGAGCGTGACTGTGTGAGTGTGTGTATGAACGAGTGTGAGCGTGACTGTGAGTGTGAGTGTATGAACGAGTGTGAGCATGACTGTGAGTGTGAGTGTGTGAGTGTATGAACGAGTGTGAGCGTGACTGTGTGAGTGTGAGTGTATGAACGAGTGTGAGCATGACTGTGAGTGTGAGTGTATGAACGAGTGTGAGCATGACTGTGAGTGTGAGTGTATGAACGAGTGTGAGCGTGACTGTGTGAGTGTGAGTGTATGAACGAGTGTGAGCATGACTGTGTGAGTGTGTGTATGAACGAGTGTGAGCATGACTGTGAGTGTGAGTGTGAGTGTATGAACGAGTGTGAGCATGACTGTGAGTGTGAGTGTATGAACGAGTGTGAGCATGACTGTGAGTGTGAGTGTGTGAGTGTATGAACGAGTGTGAGCGTGACTGTGTGAGTGTGAGTGTATGAACGAGTGGGAGCGTGACTGTGTGTGTGTGTATGAACGAGTGTGAGCGTGAGTGTGAGTGTGAGTGTATGAACGAGTGTGAGCATGACTGTGAGTGTGAGTGTGTGAGTGTATGAACGAGTGTGAGCATGACTGTGAGTGTGAGTGTATGAACGAGTGTGAGCATGACTGTGAGTGTGAGTGTGTGAGTGTATGAACGAGTGTGAGCGTGAGTGTGAGTGTGTGTATGAACGAGTGTGAGCATGACTGTGAGTGTGAGTGTGTGAGTGTATGAACGAGTGTGAGCGTGACTGTGTGAGTGTGAGTGTATGAACGAGTGTGAGCATGACTGTGAGTGTGAGTGTATGAACGAGTGTGAGCATGACTGTGAGTGTGAGTGTGAGTGTATGAACGAGTGAGAGCGTGACTGTGTGAGTGTGTGTATGAACGAGTGTGAGCGTGAGTGTGTGAGTGTATGAACGAGTGTGAGCATGACTGTGAGTGTGTGAGTGTATGAACGAGTGTGAGCATGACTGTGAGTGTGAGTGTGAGTGTATGAACGAGTGTGAGCGTGAGTGCACACGCATGTGCAACTGCACACCAGTCGGGCACACGTTCACACACCCATGGTGCACACACACACGTGTGTTAATGCCTAGGCGCACACTCGCATGTGCTCTCACATATGCACTAGTGCACAGCAGCACTTGGTGCACACTTGCACATGTGTCTGCACACAGCACAGTGCACACTTGTACACATGGACGTGCCATTGCACACCAGTCCTTGAGACACACTCACATGCGTTCTCACGTGTGTACGGTACACACTCCCATGTGGCTAGTGCGCAGCAGCACACAGGACACACACACACGTGTCAGTGCACACTCACACACATGCTCTCATGTGTTTGCACACCAGCCCATTGCACACTCACACACACACATGTCAGTGCACACTCACACACATGCTCTCATGTGTTTGCACACCAGCCCATTGCACTCACACACACACGTGTCAACGCACACTCACACACATGCTCTCATGTGTTTGCACACCAGCCCATTTCACACTCTCACACACACGTTTCAGTGCACACACACATGCTCTCATGTGTTTGCACACCAGCCCATTGCACACTCACACACACACGTGTCAGTGCACACGCACATGCTCTCATGTGTTTGCACACCAGCCCATTGCACACTCACACACACACCTCTCAGTGCACACTTGCACACATGCTCTCATGTTTGCACACCAGCCCATTGCACACTCACACACACACGTGTCAGTGCACACACACATGCTCTCATGTTTGCACACCAGCCCATTGCACACTCACACACACACCTCTCAGTGCACACTCGCACACATGCTCTCATGTTTGCACACCAGACCATTGCACACTTACACACACACGCACGTGTCAGTGCACACTCACACACACTCAATGGTGTCCCATTGTACACTCACACCTTGTCACGTGCCCTTGCACACTCGGTCACGTGCGGTTGCACGCCCGGGGCTGTGTTTTCGGGGGGGGGGGGCAGTGTCTATTTTTAGAGCGCGGGCCCCGTCACGTGACGGCGAGTGACGTCACCGAATGTTGTTGTCGGGGCGGGCGGGGCCGCGCGGCAAAGATGGAGGAGGGGCGGCGGCGCGCGCGCGGGGCGGGCAGCGGCCAGGTACGGGGTGGGGGGGGCTATGGGGGGGCCGCACCATAGGGCGGCCATGGGGGGGGGTCTGGGCTATGGGGGGGCAGCGCTATGGGGCTATGGGGCGTCCGTGCTGTTTTTGGGGGGGGGGGCTTTGCAATGGGGGTTTTGGAATTGGGGGTGCGGGGGGGGGACTGCAGCGCCGGGACCCATCGTGTGTGCCCCCAGCCCCTTCCCTGCGGGTCTGTGCGTGCGTGACCCCCCCGTGGGGCTGGGTCCGGGCCCGCTGCGGTGCAGGGGGGGTCACCCGTGTCCCTATGGGCTGTGCGTGCCCCCCCGTTCCAATGCGGAGCCTTGTGTAACCCCCCCCCCCCGTGCCCCCCGTCCCCTGCGGGCACCCCTCGAACCCGCACCCTCTTCCAGGGGGCCGCATCCTGCCCGTCCTCGGCGCCGGGACCCCATTGCTTGGCTTTGGGAGGGGGGGTCCGGGCTCGGGGGGGGCCGCGGTGCTGACGCCGGGTCCCGCAGGGCTCCCGTTCCCCGCGGGCGCAGTCCTGGCGCTGACGGCACCACCGGAGCGCGGCCCCCCCGGCACCATGGAGCCCCCGAGTGATGCAGGTGAGAGCCACGGGGGGGCCGCAGCGGTGCAGCCCCGTCCGTCCCCGTCCATCCCCGTTGGAGCCCCGTCCATCCCCGTCCATGCCCGTGCAGCCCCGTCCCGTTGTATGTGTGGGGTCGTGGTCCCGGTCCCCCCCCCGCGCTGTCTGATGTCGGACCCGTCGCCTTGCGCCGTTGGTGCCGCTGTGGTGCGAGACGGGCGCTGGGCACGGTGCCGGAGCCCCCATCCCGTGGGTCCCGGAGCTCCGGCATCCATGGGGGGAGGCTGAGGCAGGGGCCGGTCACAGCATCCTGAATCGTGTTGGATGTGGGGGTGTCGGGACACGGGGTGACCCCCCCCCGGTGGCACCCGCCACGTGGACCGGCTGCCACCAGCTCCTTCTCGAAGCCACCCTGTCATTATCCCAATGGGAATGCCGGTGGCATCCGGACACGTGGGACCCTGCGCATTGTGGTGCACGGGGCAGCTGGAGCCAGGGGCTCACTGGTGGATGGGATGGGATGGGGATGTGGGGGTGTCCCCAGACCCCCCCCCCCCCCCCCGTTATCCACCCACTGCTTTTGCTGGACCATTGCCCGGCACGGGGCTGGCGCGTGGTGCGATGGGGACACAGCCCGGTCCTCCCGCTCCATCCCCGGGCAGGTCCAGGGGCTGCTCCCGTGGGATGGGGCCCTTGGCTGCAGTCAGGGGTTGGGCTGGTCTCAGGGGCACTCGACAGAGGGGTCCCCAGTTGCTCTTTGGGAATCCCTTTGGATGCTCCATGCCCCATAGGGCTCTCCCCAAAGCTCAGCTGCACCAGGATGTTCCCACGGGACTGAGCACACCCCCCCCCCCCAGCTCCTCCACCCCTGTTGGGGTCCCCATTGTCCCCCTCATCCCAGCACACAGATGTGCCCCACATCTGGATGGGGCTGCACATCCCCGCTCCCATCTCCCTGCCCGGGTCCAGCACGGGGGGGGGCCCACCCCGGTGGCCTCCTGCCCGCAGCAGCACCAGGAATAGCCGGGCTGACGTCAACCCCCAGCGCCGGGGGGGCCCAGGCCAGAAATATCCCAGTTATTAAAAGCCTTGGCTTGGGATGAGCGTCCCGGTAAATAAACGTGGCTCCTGCCCATGGGGGTCCCCACCTCACCCCATCATCACCCCCCCGCTGTGGGTCACTGATGTCAGTGCTGAGTCCATGTTTGTGCCCCCCTCCATGCTGAGACCCCCCCATCTTTAGTGGGGGTCGCATTGGGAAGTGGGGGGGGGGGGGGCATTGCCAAACCCAGGGTTCATTCCCCGCAGCGCTGATTGGGGTTGGCGTCCCCAGCAATGAGGGGCTGGGGGGGGTTTGGGGCTGTGTGTTAGGTGGGGGTCATGGTGCTCCCCATCCCATGGGGCACATCCTGGTCCCCCCCCCGAGCCCTGTTTATAACTGGCTGTTCCCAGGCACTGGAGCGACGAGCCTGGCTTGGGGGGGGGGGGCAGCATTGCTCTGCCCAGGATGGACCCCTCCTCACTGGGGGGATGCTCGGTGGCTCCTGGCTGCCCTATGGAAGGGGGTGGCTGGTTTGGGGGGGTTGAGGCTGGTTTGGGGCCCCCATAATGTCTGTCTATGGGGCCACGGGGCTGTTTCTCTGCAGAGGGGGGGTCTGGCCATGAGCCTTCCCTGGAGCTCCTGTCCCACCCCCAGCTCCTGCCGGGCCCAGGTGAGTGAGGGGGGTTCCTGTCCTCCCCTCTCTGCCCCCCCAAACCCAGCCTGCCCCCCACTGTTGGTGTATGGGAGTGTGCAGGGAGGTGGGTGCCCCATGGCAGGGTCCCAGGGGTGGGCAGGAGGGGGAACAAGGAGGGTCCCAGCTCTCCCTCTCTGTGTCCCCATGACCCACAGGACCCCCAACCCTAGGGCTGGGATAGATTGGGAGGTGCTGGTTGGTCTGTGGGTGCTGGTTGGTCTGTGGGTGCTGGTTGGTCTGTGGGTGCTGGTTGGTCCATGGGTTCTAATTGGTCTATGGGTGCTGGTTGGTCAATGGGTGCTGGTTGGTCTATGGGGGCTGGTTGGTCTATGGGGGCTGGTTGGTCTGTGGGGTTCTGGTTGGTCTATGGGTGCTGGTTGATCAATGGGTGCTGGTTGGTCTATGGGTGCTGGTTGGTCTATGGGTGCTGGTTGGTCTGTGAGTGCTGGTTGGTCCATGGGTTCTGGTTGGTCTGTGGGTGCTGGTTGGTCTCTGGGGTGCTGGTTGGTCTGTGGGTGCTGGTTGGTCTGTGGGTGCTGGTTGGTCTATGGCTGCTGGTTGGTCTGTGGGGTGCTGGTTGGTCAATGGGTGCTGGTTGGTCTATGGGTGCTGGTGGGTCTGTGGGTGCTGGTTGGTCTGTGGGTGCTGGTAGGTCCATGGGTTCTGGTTGGTCTATGGGTGCTGGTTGGTCTGTGGAGGTTCTGGTTGGTCTATGGGTTCTGGTTGGTCTGTGGGTGCCGGTTTGTCTATGGGTGCCGGTTGGTCTATGGGTTCTGGTTGGTCTGTGGGCGCTGGCTGCTCTGTGGGTGCCGGTTGGTCTATGGGTGCTGGTTGGTCTGTGGGTGCTGGTTGGTCTATGGGTGCTGGTTGGTCTGTGGGTGCTGGTTGGTCTGTGGGTGCCGGTTGGTCTGTGGGTGCCGGTTGGTCTGTGGGTGCCGGTTGGTCTGTGGTGCTGGTTGGTCTATGGGTTCTGGTTGGTCTATGGGTTCTGGTTGGTCTATGGGTGCTGGTTGGTCTGTGGGTGCTGGGTTCTGGTTGGTCTATGGGTTCTGGTTGGTCTATGGGTTCTGGTTGGTCTATGGGTGCTGGTTGGTCTGTGGGTGCTGGTTGGTCGATGGGTGCTGGTTGGTCGATGGGTGCCGGTTGGTCTGTGGGTGCCGGTTGGTCTGTGGTGCTGGTTGGTCTATGGGTTCTGGTTGGTCTATGGGTTCTGGTTGGTCTATGGGTGCTGGTTGGTCTGTGGGGTTCTGGTTGGTCTATGGGTGCTGGTTGGTCTGTGGGGTTCTGGTTGGTTGATGGGTGCTGGTTGGTCTGTGGGGTTCTGGTTGGTCTGTGGGGTTCTGGTTGGTCTGTGGGTTCTGGTTGGTCTGTGGGGTTCTGGTTGGTCTATGGGTTCTGGTTGGTCTGTGGGGTTCTGGTTGGTCTGTGGGTGCCGGTTGGTCTGTGGGGTTCTGGTTGGTCTATGGGTTCTGGTTGGTCTATGGGTTCTGGTTGGTCTGTGGGTTCTGGTTGGTCTGTGGGGTTCTGGTTGGTCTATGGGTTCTGGTTGGTCTATGGGTTCTGGTTGGTCGATGGGTGCTGGTTGGTCGATGGGTGCTGGTTGGTCGATGGGTGCTGGTTGGTCTGTGGGTGCTGGTTGGTCTGTGGGGTTCTGGTTGGTCTATGGGTTCTGGTTGGTCTGTGGGGTTCTGGTTGGTCTGTGGGTGCCGGTTGGTCTGTGGGGTTCTGTTTGGTCTATGGGTTCTGGTTGGTCTATGGGTTCTGGTTGGTCTATGGGTTCTGGTTGGTCTGTGGGTTCTGGTTGGTCTGTGGGGTTCTGGTTGGTCTATGGGTTCTGGTTGGTCTATGGGTTCTGGTTGGTCGATGGGTGCTGGTTGGTCGATGGGTGCTGGTTGGTCGATGGGTGCTGGTTGGTCGGTGGGTGCTGGTTGGTCTGTGGGTGCTGGTTGGTCTGTGGGGGGGTCATTGAGGGGGGCTGGTGACAAGCACCAATGTCAGTTCCCGATGTGCAGGAGTGGGGGGGGGGGGCAGGGGTTTCATCAGCCCCACCCCCATTTCTGGGGGGTGTGTGTGACCCCTCCAAAGCCAGGTCCTGTAACCTGCCCCCCCCCTTTGTGATGGGCCCCCCCTTCCCCCTCAGTGTTGTGGGGGGCTCAATCTCCCCCCCATTGGTGCATGTTGTAAATGGGGCTCAGCTCAGGGTGACCCCTGGTTGGGGCTGCGGGGCTCACCCAGAGCATTGGGCTCCGATAGGAGGGGGCTGATCCCTGACAACCCAACCTCCCCCCATTGCCCCCCCCCCCAATGGCCCCTGAGCCCCCTCAGACCCCGCTGGGTGCGGCAGGGCCGGAGGCGCCGGGGCCGGTGCTGGCGGCGGCGGCGCGGGAGCGGCAGCTGCAGCGGGAGCTGGAGGCCCTGAGGCAGCAGCAGCAGCTCCAGAAGCAGCTCCTGTTCGCCGAGTTCCAGAAGCAGCACGAGCACCTCACGCGCCAGCACGAGGCGCAGCTCCAGAACCACCTCAAGGTGCGCGCGGCGGGATGGAGACGTGGGGCATGGACTGTCCGGGGTGTGGGAGCCGTTGGGGTGGAGAGTTGGGGTTTTGACTGTCTGGGGTGATGGAGGTGTTGGCATGATGGAGGTGTGGGGTATTGCTTGTCTGTGGTGATGGAGCCGTTGGGGTGGTGGAGATGTGGGACATCATGAGTCTGTGGTGATGGAGTCATCACGGTGATGGAGACGTGGGGTGTCGTGTCTGGGTTGATGGAGCCATTGGGGGAGATGGAGGAGGTGATGGAGATGTGGGCTATTGACTCTCGGGGTGCTGGTGGGATTGGGGGTGATGGGGCTGGAGCTGGAGGGCATCACCTGTCTGGGGGAGTGGAGCATCTGGGGCGAGATTGGGCGTGATGGAGCCGTTGGAGTGATGGAGACTGATGGAGCTGGAGAGCATCACCTGGCCACGGTGGTGGAGCCATTGGAGGGAGATTGGGGGTGATGGGGATATGGGACGTCACCGATCTGGGGTGGTGGAGCTGTTGGGGAGGTTAGGAGGGTGATGGAAATGTGGGGCACTGAGCGGGGTGGTGGAGCCATTGGATGGAGATTGGTGGTGCTGGAGCCATGGGGCGGGATTGGTGGTGCTGGAGCCATGGGGTGGGATTGGTGGTGCTGGAGCCATGGGGTGGGATTGGTGGTGCTGGAGCCATGGGGCGGGATAGGTGGTGCTGGAGCCATGGGGCGGGATTGGTGGTGCTGGAGCCATGGGGCTGCCCCGGTGGCTCCAGCGCGGTGCTGAGGTCCCGCTGCGGGGCAGCAGCAGCAGCAGGAGGCTCTGGCCGCGCGCCGGCAGCAGGAGCTGGAGCAGCAGCGGCAGCGGGAGCGGCAGGAGCTGGAGCAGCAGCGCCTGGAGCAGCTGCGCAAGGACCGCGGCCGGGACAGTGAGCGGGGGGTGCCCAAAGGGTCCCACTGGGTCCTATGGGAGGATCCTGGGGGGTTTCCAGGGGGCTGGGAGCAGAGGTGGTGGCTGCTGGCAGTGGGGGTTGGGGGCTGTTACGGAGGGCTGGGGGGGCTTGGGGTGCAGTGGGGCTAGGGGGGTCTGTGCTGTGTCCCCCAACCCCAGTGTGCCCCCCCAGGCGCCATCGCCAGCACGGAGGTGAAGCTGAAGCTCCAGGAGTTCCTGCTCAGCAAAACGAAGGAGCCGGGCACGGCCCCCCCCAACCATTCCCTTCCCCAGCACCCCACTTGTTGGTGGGTGCCCCCCTGCACCTCCCCAGGCCCCTCTTGGGGGGGGGTGCCGTGCTCCCCATGGGAGCAGGTATCACGTGATGCGTGGGTGGTGCAGACCAATGGGCTCTGTATCCCCCATCGCCCCAGGGCCCATCACACGTCGTTGGACCAGAGCTCCCCCCCCCCGGCGGGCCGCCCCGGGACCCCCCATCCTATCGCCCCCCCCTGCTCGGGACGTACGATTCCCGGGATGATTTCCCGCTCCGCAAGACCGGTGGGTGCTGGGACAGGGGTGGATGGGGGGATGCAGGGACACGGGGATGCAGGGATAGGGGGATGCAGGGATAGGGGGATGCAGGGATACGGGGATGCAGGGATACGGGGATGCAGGGATACGGGGATGCAGGGATACGGGGATGCAGGGATACGGGGATGCAGGGATACGGGGATGCAGGGATACGGGGATGCAGGGGTACGGGGATGCAGGGACACGGGGATGCAGGGATAGGGGGATGCAGGGATAGGGGGATGCAGGGATAGGGGGATGCAGGGATACAGGGATGCAGGGATGCAGGGATAGGGGGATGCAGGGATGCAGGGATAGGGGGATGCAGGGATACAGGGATGCAGGGATACAGGCCCCCCCTGGCTGATGTGTGCCCCCCCCAGCGTCGGAGCCCAACCTGAAGGTTCGCTCCCGGCTGAAGCAGAAGGTGGCCGAGCGCCGGAGCAGCCCCTTGCTGCGCAGGAAGGACGGAGCCGTGCTCAGCGCCTGCAGGAAGAGAACCGTGGAGATCACGGGTGAGCAGGAACGGGAGAATGGGAGCCGTGAGGGTGATGAGAGAAATGGGAGCCTTGGGAGCAAAGGGAGCTATGGGGGTGATGGGTGTGATGGGAGCCCATGGAAGCCGTGGGAGTGCTGGGAGCTGTTGGAGTGATGAGAGCCATTGGAGCCTTGGGAATGGTGAGAGTCATGGAAGTGATGGGAGCCGTGGGAATGATGGGATCATGGGTGCCAGTGTCCCCCTCCTGCTCCCAGCTCCTGCGGCACGTGTGCACGTGTGTGCTTGTGCACATTCATGCTTGCTCAGCACATCTGCCTGCCTGTGGTTGTGTGTGCCTGCACATACTTGTGCACACGTATGTAACGTGCGCGGGTGTGCTGTGTGTGCACTCCTGTAACGTGTGTAACACACGCGTTCCCCCCGCAGTGTGCTCCGTGAGCAGCAGCAGCAGCGCCCCCGGCTCCGGGCCCAGCTCCCCCAACAGCTCCCCCAGTGCCGAGAACGGGCTCACGGGCTCCGTGCCCAACATCCCCGCGCAGGTACGGCCACACACGTGTGTGCACGTGTGCGTCATGTGAGCGACACATACATGTATGCATCATGTGAGCAACATGTACATGTGTGCGTCATGCGAGCAACGCGTACATGTGTGTGTCATGTGTGCGATGTGTACACGTGTGTGTCGTGTGTAAATGTGTGCGTCATGTGAGCGACATGTATGCCTGTGCATCGTGAGCTGCACACACACGTGTGCATCATGTGAGTGACGTACGTGCATCATGTGAGTGACGTACATGCATCATGTGAGCGACATGTACACGTGTGTCATGCGAGCGAGGGTGTGCATGTATGTCATGTGAGCAACATGTACACGTGTGCATCATGTGAGCGACACATGCACGTGTGTCCTGTGAGCGACATGTACATGTGTGTTATAAGCGACATACATGCATCATGTGAGCGATGTGCTCATATGTCGTGAGCGAGGGTGTGCCTATGTGTGTCATGTGAGCAATATGTATATGTGCACGTCATGTGAGCAACACGTGTACATGTGTGTGTCATGTGAGTGAGGGTGTGCACGTGTTGTGAGCAACATGTACACATATGTGCCATGTGAGCAACGTGTATGCGTGTGCATCATGTGAGCGACATGTACAAGTGTGTGTCATGTGAGTGAGCATGTGCACGCGTGTGCTGTTAGCATGCTCAGGGTGTCCACGTGTTCAGATGCATCCAGCCATTGGTATGTGTTGTGCATGCATGCATCATGTTCCATGTATGCATTTGGTGCTTTCACACATGTATTTGGGTGTGTGCATGTCAGTGGTGTGTCAGTAACGTGTTAATGACGTGTTGCTGACCTGTCACTGGCATGTCAATAGCATACTGCTGGCGTGTCCATGGTGTGTCAATTGCATGTCCGTGGTGTGTCAGTGGCTTGTCGATGGCATGTGTCCATGGCATGTTGATGGCGTGTCAATGGCATGTTGATGGCGTGTCAATGGCGTGTCGATGCCATGTCAGGGGCATGTTAACGGCGTGTTAATGGCATGTTGATGGCATGTCAATGGCGTGTTGATGGTGTGTCAAGGGCATGTCAGTGGCATGTTGATGGTGTGTCAATGGCGTGTCCCTGGCGTGTCCCCGCAGCAGCTCCTGCCGCAGCCCCGGCCGCTGCCCCTCGATGCCGTGCCCCAGCTCAGCCTCTACACGTCCCCGTCGCTGCCCAACATCTCCCTGGGGCTGCCGGGGCCCGGCCCCCCTCTCCCTGTGAGCAGCACCCGGGGTCGGGGGGGGACATAGCATCAATAGGGGACCCTATGGGGGGGGTGACAGGGACCTGATTGGGTTGCTATGGGGACCCATAGGGGGGCATGGAACATCGTGGGGGGTAGGGACCCCATTGGGTGGGAGCTGGGACCCCATAGGGTTGGTATGGGGAGCCCCTCGGTGGGGGCATGGAGACCTGGGATCCATGGGGTTGCTATGGGGACTCAGGGGGACCTGGGACACTATGGGGGGGGGGGTTCTGGTGTAGGAATTCCATAGGGTTGCTGTGGGAACCGGTAGTGGGGCTGAGGGACCTGGGATCCCATAGGGTGGGATGGGGACCCACGGCAGAGGCACAGGGACTTGGGGGGGGGGGTGCGGACCCCCAGTGTGGGTGGCGCAGGGCCCGGGGGGCTCAGGGGGTCAATGCGGGGACCCCATTGGGGGGGGGGGGGGGGCCCGGACTCTGCCCCGCAGGTGGAGCCCGCGCGCGCCCCCCCGCGCTGCGCCCCGCGCTGCCCGCGCAGCTCCTGAGCGCCCCCTCGCTGCTGGGCGGGGGAGCGGCCCTGGACGGGGACCCCGCGGCCGGCCCCGGGTCGCTGCTGCAGCGGGTGCTGCTGCTGGAACAGGCGCGGCAGCAGAGCGGGCTCCTGGCGGGTGAGTGGGGCACGGACCGGGACCCCCGCGCCGCCCCCCCGGCCCTCACCGCCCCCTCTCCCGCAGTCCCGATCCACGCCCGCCCCGCGCTGGGCCCCGGGGACCGCGCGGGCTCCGTGCGGGCGGTGCCGAAGCTGCCGCGGCACCGGCCCCTCAGCCGCACGCAGTCGTCCCCGCTGCCCCAGAGCCCGCAGGCGCTGCCCCACGGCGCCCTCCAGCACCACTTCCTCGACAAGCAGCAGGTCCCGCTCGGCAAGGTGGGGCTGCGGGGCGCTGTGGCGTGCCTGTGGGGCGCTGTGTGGTGCTATGGGTGCTTATGGGGTGCTACGGAGCGCTGTGGGGCGTTTATGGGACGCTGTGGGGTACTTATAGGGTGCTATGGAACACTGTGGGGTGCTATGGAGCGCTATGAGGCGTTTATGGAGCACTGTGGGTTGCTATGGGGTGCTGTGGGTTGCTATGGGGTGCTGTGGAGTGCTGTGGGTTGCTATGGGGTGCTATGGAGTGCTGTGGGTTGCTATGGGGTGCTGTGGGTTGCTATGGGGTGCTATGGAGTGCTGTGGGTTGCTATGGGGTGCTGTGGGTTGCTATGGGGTGCTATGGAGTGCTGTGGGTTGCTATGGGGTGCTGTGGGGTGCTGTGGAGTGCTGTGGGTTGCTATGGGGTGCTGTGGGTTGCTATGGGGTGCTATGGAGTGCTGTGGGTTGCTGTGGGGTGCTGTGGGTTGCGATGGGGTGCTATGGGGTGCTGTGGGGTACTATGGGTGCTATACGGCACCATGGGTCACTGTGCCCCCCCACAGCTGCTGCCCAAGGCTGGGGAGCTCCCGCGGCCCCCCCCCACGCACCGCGAGGAGACAGAGGAGGAGCTGACGGAGCAGCAGTCGCCCCCCCCGCAGGACCAGGAGCCCTCCCCGCTGCCCTCGGACCCCCCCCGGGACCCTGAGGAGCCGGGAGGCAGCGGGGACGAGCCCGATGGCCCCGAGCTGGGGGGCCCCTTCCAGCAGGTGAGAGCCGGGGGGGCCCAGTGCTGATGGGGGGGTTATGATGGGGATCCCAGTGCTGATGGGGGGGTTATGATGGGGATCCCAGTGCTGATGGGATCCCAGTGCTGATGGGGGGTTATGGGGGTTATGATGGGGATCCCAGTGCTGATGGGGGGTTATGATGGGGATCCCAGTGCTGATGGAGGGGTTATGATGGGGATCCCAGTGCTGATGGGGGGGTTATGATGGGGATCCCAGTGCTGATGGGGGGTTATGATGGGGATCCCAGTGCTGATGGGGGGGTTATGATGGGGATCCCAGTGCTGATGGGGGGGTTATGATGGGGATCCCAGTGCTGATGGAGGGGTTATGATGGGGATCCCAGTGCTGATGGAGGGGTTATGATGGGGATCCCAGTGCTGATGGAGGGGTTATGATGGGGATCCCAGTGCTGATGGAGGGGTTATGATGGGGATCCCAGTGCTGATGGAGGGGTTATGATGGGGATCCCAGTGCTGATGGAGGGGTTATGATGGGGATCCCAGTGCTGATGGAGGGGGGGTCTCATGGAGGTCTCGGTGCTGATGGAGGGGTTATGATGGGGATCCCAGTGCTGATGGGGGGGTTATGATGGGGATCCCAGTGCTGATGGGGGGGTCTCTAACGGAGATCCCCCCCCAGATGCTTCCTGAGGCGCCGGTGCCGCTGTTCCCAGGCCCCCCCCCGGCACTGCTGGCGCTGCCACACCCGGCGCTCGCCCGTACGCACTCGTCCCCCCCCAGCACCCAGCCCCTCCAGCCCGATGGGGGCCCCCAGCTCCGCTTCAGCACAGGTACAGGGGGGCCCAGCCCTTGGGGTGCCCATTGCCAGGGACCCCCCTGTCCCATAGGAGCCATAGGGGTCCATAGGATCCTTCTGTCCCCTGGTGCTCCCATCTGTTGGGGTGCCTTGGGCTCCCCCTATCCCATGGGATCCCCATGTCCCATGAGGTGCCCCATCCCTCAGGGTGTCCTGGAGTGCCCATGTCCCACTGGGTCCTCCTCTCCCACAGGTTTCCCCATCCTTTGGGGTACCTGGGGTTCCCCGTGTCCCATTGAGTCCCTATGCATGGATTCCCTGTGTCCTGTGGGATCCCTGTATCATATGGGGTTTTCCATCCCTTGGGGTGCCCAGGATTCCGTGTGTGCCATTGGATCCCTATGTCCATTGGATCTCTGTGTTATACGCGTACATTACGGTATTACATGGTTATATGGGTATTATTGCGGTATTTGGGGTCCCTCATGTCCCATTGAATCCCCATATCGCATTGGATCCCTGTGTTCTATGGGGTTCCCCACCCCTTGGGGTGCCCGGGGTTCCCATTGGCTCCCCATGTCCCATCTGATCCCTGTGTTTTATGGGGTTCTCCATCCCTTGTGGTGCCCGGGGTTCCCCATATCCCATTGGATCCTGCTGTCCCATTGGATCCCGGTGCCCCGCAGGGCTGGTGTACGACACCTTCATGCTGAAGCACCAGTGCACGTGCGGGAACACCAACATCCACCCCGAGCACGCCGGCCGCATCCAGAGCATCTGGTCCCGGCTGCAGGAGACGGGGCTGCTGGGCAAGTGCGAGGTGAGGACGGCGCGGGGGGCCCTCCCTTATCATCCCCTTTACGTGGGCGGGGGTCACCCCGTTCCCTGCATCCCTCCCAGCGCATCCGGGGCAGGAAGGCGACGCTGGAGGAGATCCAGACGGTGCACTCGGAGCACCACGCGCTGCTCTATGGCACCAGCCCCCTCAACCGCCAGAAGCTCGACAGCAAGAAGCTGCTGGGTAGGAGCTGGGGGGTCCCCATTTTGGGGGGGGGGGGGGGGGGGGGGACAGACCCCTGCGCTGTCCCCATCGCCCCCATCACCCCGCTCCATCCCGCAGGTCCCATCACCCAGAAGACGTACGCGGTGCTGCCGTGCGGCGGCATCGGGGTGAGTCCCTGCTGCAGGGGGGTCCGGGTGTCCCCGTGTCCCGGTGTGACCCCCCCGTGCCCCCGCAGGTGGACAGCGACACGGTGTGGAACGAGCTGCACTCGCCCAGCGCCGTGCGCACGGCCGTGGGCTGCCTGCTCGAGCTCGCCTTCAAGGTGGCGGCCGGGGAGATCCAGGTGAGCGAGAGCAGTGAGTGTGGGAGTGCGTGGGGGTGTGTGTGCATCATCCCTGCGTGCGTGTGTGCATCATCCCTGTGTGCGTGTGTGCATCATCCCTGCGTGCGTGTGTGCATCATCCCTGTGTGCGTGTGTGCATCATCCATGTGTGTGTGCGTGTGTGTGCATCATCTGTGTGTGTGTGCATCATCCCTGCGTGCGTGTGTGCATCATCTGTGCGTGTGTGCATCATCCCTGCGTGCGTGTGTGCATCATCTGTGCGTGTGTGTGTGCATCATCCCTGCGTGTGGCAGTGCATCATCTGTGTGTGTGTGCATCATCCCTGCGTGCGTGTGTGCATCATCTGTGTGTGTGTGCATCATCCCTGCGTGCGTGTGTGCATCATCCCTGTGTGCGTGTGTGCATCATCCCTGCGTGTGTGCATCATCCCTGTGTGCGTGTGTGCATCATCCATGTGTGTGTGCATCATCCCTGCGTGCGTGTGTGCATCATCCCTGCGTGCGTGTGTGCATCATCCATGTGTGCGTGTGTGCATCATCCATGTGTGCGTGTGTGCATCATCTGTGTGTGTGTGCATCATCCATGTGTGCGTGTGTGCATCATCTGTGCGTGTGTGCATCATCCCTGTGTGCGTGTGTGCGTGTGTGTGTGCATCATCCATGTGTGCGTGTGTGCATCATCCATGTGTGCGTGTGTGCATCATCTGTGCGTGTGTGCATCATCCCTGTGTGCCTGTGTGCATTATCCCTGCGTGCGTGTGTGCATCATCCATGTGTGCGTGTGTGCATCATCCCCGTATGCGTGTGTGCATCATCCCTGCGTGCGTGTGTGCATCATCCGTGCGTGCATCATCCGTGCGTGCATGTGTGCATCGTCCGTGCGTGCGTGTGTGCATCATCTGTGCGTGTGTGCATCATCCCTGTGTGCGTGTGTGCATCATCCGTGCGTGCATGTGTGCATCATCCGTGCGTGCGTGTGTGCATCATCCCCGTATGCGTGTGTGCATCATCCCTGCGTGCGTGTGTGCATCATCTGTGCGTGTGTGCATCATCCATGTGTGTGTGCATCATCCATGCGTGCGTGTGCATCATCCGTGCGTGCGTGTGTGCATCATCCGTGCGTGCGTGTGTGCATCATCCGTGCGTGCGTGTGTGCATCATCCGTGCATGTGTGCATCATCTGTGCATGCGTGTGTATCGTGTGTGTGCATCATCTGTGTGTGTTTGCATCATGTGGGTGTGCATCATCCATGTGTGTGTGTGCATCGTGTGTGTGCGTGTGTGTGCATCATCCACTGTGTGTGTGCATCATGTGGGTGTGCATCATCCGTGTGTGCACCATCTGTGTGTGTGTGTGTGCATAATCTGTGTGTGCATGGGCATTATCCGTGTGTGTGCATCATCCATGTGTGTGTGTGCATGATCCGTGTGTGCATTGTGTGCACATCCGTGTGCACGTCATCTGTGTGTGCATCATGTGCACCATACATGTGCATCATCCATGAGTGCATTGTGTACATCGTGCGCGCCATACGTGTGCAACCTATGCATCATCCATTATGTGCATCGTGTGCATCATCCTTGTGCATTGTGTGCACCATCCATGTGTGCACCATGCATGTGTGCGTCATGTTTACCATCCACATGCATGGATGTGTGTGTACATCATCCATGTGTGTGTGTATACATCATCCGTGTGTGCATATGCATCATCTGTGTGCATTGTGTGCATCATTCATGTGTATCGTGTGCACCATCCGTGTGCACTGTGTTCACCTCCCATGTGCACCATGCGTGTGCATTGTATGCATCATTCATGTGTATCATGTGCACCATCCGCGTGCACCATGTTCACCTCCCGTGTGCACCATGCGTGTGTATCATTCATGTGTATCGTGCACCATCTGTGTTCACCTTCTGTGTGCACCATGCGTGTGCATTGTGTGCATCATCCGTGTGCACCATCCATGTGTGTGCCATGTGCGTGCACCACGCTTGTGCAATGGTCCTTATGCACGCTTCTGCATGCATGGAGCTCACTTGTGTGCTTACCTGTGCGTGTGATGGTCCTCGCGTGCCCTTGCACTGCTCTTGTGCATGCTTGCCTGGTGGTGCAACAGCCCCTGTGCAAGCTCACACTCACTGGTGTCTGTGATGGGTCTCAAGCACGTGTCCATGGCAGCAAGCGTGTGTGCCCTGTGCATACATCACATGTGTGCATGCATGACAGCACATACATTCATCATGTGTGTGCCTGCACATGTATACCTCACACGTGTGCACGCTCAGAGCAGCCCTTGTGCACACCCTGGCACAGATGTGTCATGTGCCCATGTCACACGTGTCACGCACCACACGTGTCGCACCACATGCGTGTCACGCACCACACGTGTCACACGCACCACATGTGTGTCACGCACCACACGTGTCACAAGCACCACATGCGTGTCACGCGCCACACGTGTCCCACGCACCACACGTGTCCCACGCACCACACGTGTCCCACGCACCACACGTGTCCCACGCACCACACGCGTGTCACGCACCACACGTGTCACACGCACCACACGTGTGTCACGCAGCACACGTGTCACACGCACCCCACGTGTCATGCACCACACGTGTCACACGCACCACACGTGTCACGCACCACACGTGTCACACGCACCACACGTGTCACACGCACCACACACGTGTCATGCACCACACGTGTCACACGCACCACACGTGTCACACGCACCACACACGTGTCACGCACCACACGTGTCACACGCACCACACGTGTCACACGCACCACACGTGTCACACGCACCACACGTGTCACACGCACCACGCACGTGTCATGCACACGTGTCACACGCACCACACGTGTCACGCACCGCACATGTCACACGCGTGTGTCCTCGCAGAACGGCTTCGCTGTCATCCGCCCACCGGGGCACCACGCCGAGGAGTCCACGGCCATGTGAGTGCAGGGACACGGGGGGGCGGTGTTGGGGCTGTCGGGGATGCCCCCCAGCACTGACCGTGCCCCCCCCAGGGGCTTCTGCTTCTTCAACTCGGTGGCCATCTCGGCCAAGCTGCTGCAGCAGAAGCTCAGCGTGAGCAGGATCCTCATCGTGGACTGGGTAAGGCCCCCCCATGGCGAGGGGTCGCAGGGGTGCTGGGGGGTCCCTGACGTGCTGTGTCCCCCCCAGGACATCCACCATGGCAATGGCACCCAGCAGGCGTTCTACAGCGACCCGGCCGTGCTCTACATCTCCCTGCACCGTTACGACGATGGCAACTTCTTCCCTGGCAGCGGCGCCCCTGAGGAGGTACCGGGGGGGGGTCCCTATTGGTGGGGGGGTCACCCTGTGTTGTACCAGCGGCAGGGGGTGACCGCGCTGTGCTTAGGTGGGCAGCGGAATGGGGGTGGGCTTCAACATCAACATCGCCTGGACCGGGGGGGTGGACCCCCCCATTGGGGATGTGGAATATCTGACTGCCTTCAGGTGAGCAGGGGGCTGTGTCGGGGGGGGCGGGCCCTTGGGGGGTCCCTGTGTCTTTGGGGGGTCCCTGTGCCCTGGGGGGTGTCCCCATGTCCTGGGCAGATGCTTGTGTCCTAGGAGGGGTCCCTGTACCCTGCCGGGGTTCCTTGCACCGCTGGGGTCTCCCTATGCCCTTGGGGGGTCCCTGCACCCTTGGGGTGTCATTGTGTCCTATTGGGTTCCTGCACCGTGGGGTGTCATTGTGTCCTATTGGGTTCCTGCACCGTGGGGTGTCATTGTGTCCTATTGGGTTCCTGCACCCTGGGGTGTCATTGTGTCCTATTGGGTCCCTGCACCCTGGGGTGTCATTGTGTCCTATTGGGTCCCTGCACCCTGGGGTGTCATTGTGTCCTATTGGGTTCCTGCACCCTGGGGTGTCATTGTGTCCTATTGGGTCCCTGCACCCTGGGGTGTCATTGTGTCCTATTGGGTCCCTGCACCCTGGGGTGTGTCATTGTGTCATTGTGTCCTATTGGGTTCCTGCACCCTGGGGTGTCATTGTGTCCTATTGGGTCCCTGCACCCTGGGGTGTCATTGTGTCCTATTGGGTCCCTGCACCCTGGGGTGTCATTGTGTCCTATTGGGTTCCTGCACCCTGGGGTGTCATTGTGTCCTATTGGGTCCCTGCACCCTGGGTGTCATTGTGTCCTATTGGGTCCCTGCACTGTGGGGTGTCATTGTGTCCTATTGGGTCCCTGCACCCTTGGTGGTCCCTTTTATGTCCTGAGTGAGGTCCCTGCATCATTAAGGGGGTCCCTGCATCATTGGGAGTGGGGTCCCGGTGTCCTAGGAGGGGGGTCCCTGTTCCCTGGGGGATCCCCGTGTCCTGGGGGGGGTCCCTGCACCCGGGGGTCCCCCTGTGCCTGTGCCCAGGACCGTGGTGATGCCGGTGGCCAGCGAGTTCTGCCCGGAGCTGGTGCTGGTCTCAGCCGGGTTCGACGCCGTTGAGGGGCACCTCTCACCCCTGGGGGGCTACTCCGTGAGCGCCAAGTGTGAGCGGGGCGGGGGGGGCACGGGGGGGCTATGGGGGGGTTCTCAGGGCTCGGTGTCACCCCCCCGTGCCCCCCCCAGGCTTCGGGCACCTCACGAAGCAGCTGATGATGCTGGCGGGGGGACGCGTGGTGCTGGCGCTCGAGGGGGGGCACGACCTCACCGCCATCTGTGACGCCTCCGAGGCCTGCGTGAGCGCCCTGCTGGGCTTGGAGGTACCCGGGCACCCCCATGGGGCCCATACGGGACATCCCCCCCGGGACACCCCCACATCCATGCGACAACCCCCCCCCGGGACCCCCACCACCACCTAGGGGGACCCCCATGAAACCAATGGGGACACCCCCCACCTCCCATGGGACATCCCACACCCATCCATGGGATCCCCACCACCACCTGTGGGACCCCCTGTGTGACCCCCCCCCGCCATGGGACCCGCAGACATCCCCAATGGGACACCCCATTGCTGGGTGGGGGGGTGCTGGGGTCCTCACGTGGTGCCCCCCCAGCTGGAGCCGCTGGACCCGTCCTTGCTGCAGCAGAAACCGAACGTGAACGCGGCGGCCGCGCTGGAGAAAGTCATCGAGATCCAGAGTGAGCCCTATGGGGGCATGGGGGAACCCCCGGGGCTTTCCTCACCGGGGGGGTGTCTCTGCCACGGGTGCCCCATAGGAGGTGTCTGTGGGGGTGTCTCTGCCACGGGTGCCCCATAGGAGGTGTCTGTGGGGGTGTCCCTGCCGCGGGTGCCCCATAGGAGGTGTCTGTGGGGGTGTCCCTGCCGCGGGTGCCCCATAGGAGGTGTCTGTGGGGGTGTCCCTGCTGGGTGCCCCATAGGAGGTGTCTGTGGGGGTGTCCCTGCTGTGGGTGCCCCATAGGAGGTGTCTGTGGGGGTGTCCCTGCTGTGGGTGCCCCATAGGAGGTGTCTGTGGGGGTGTCCCTGCTGTGGGTGCCCCATAGGAGGTGTCTGTGGGGGTGTCCCTGCTGTGGGTGCCCCATAGGAGGTGTCTGTGGGGGTGTCCCTGCTGTGGGTGCCCCATAGGAGGTGTCTGTGGGGGTGTCTCTGCTGTGGGTGCCCCATAGGAGGTGTCTGTGGGGGTGTCCCTGCTGTGGGTGCCCCATAGGAGGTGTCTGTGGGGGTGTCTCTGCTGTGGGTGCCCCATAGGAGGTGTCTGTGGGGGTGTCTCTGCTGTGGGTGCCCCATAGGAGGTGTCTGTGGGGGTGTCTCTGCTGTGGGTGCCCCATAGGAGGTGTCTGTGGGGGTGTCCCTGCAGAGGGTGCACCATAGGAGGTGTCTGTGGGGGTGTCCCTGCTGTGGGTGCCCCATAGGAGGTGTCTGTGGTGTGTCTGTGTCCCCATAGGAGGTGTCTGTGGGTGCCCCATAGGAGGTGTCTGTGGGGGTGTCTCTGCTGTGGGTGCCCCATAGGAGGTGTCTGTGGGGGTGTCTCTGCTGTGGGTGCCCCATAGGAGGTGTCTGTGGGGGTGTCCCTGCTGTGGGTGCCCCATAGGAGGTGTCTGTGGGGGTGTCCCTGCCGCGGGTGCCCCATAGGAGGTGTCTGTGGGGGTGTCCCTGCTGTGGGTGCCCCATAGGAGGTGTCTGTGGGGGTGTCCCTGCTGTGGGTGCCCCATAGGAGGTGTCTGTGGGGGTGTCTCTGCCACGGGTGCCCCATAGGAGGTGTCCGTGGGGGTGCCCCACGGGCCCCGTCTCTGTCGCAGGCCGGCACTGGGGCTCTCTGAAGCGTGGGGGGGCCCCGTGGCTCAACGCTGGGGGGACGGGGCAGGCAGAGGATAGGCGACACCCGGCCATGGCCCACACGTGCTGTGCATGGATACGGTGGGGTGCAGGGACACGTGTGTGAGAGCGTGCATGGATACAGGTGAGGTAGCGTGTGCAGGGACACGTGTGTGAGAGCGTGTGCATGGATACAGGTGATAGCGTGTGCATGGATACGTGTGTGATAGCGTGTGCATGGATACAGGTGAGAGCGTGTGCAGGGACACGTGTGTGAGAGCGTGTGCATGGATACAGGTGATAGCGTGTGCAGGGACACGTGTGTGAGAGCGTGTGCATGGATACAGGTGAGAGCGTGTGCAGGGACACGTGTGTGATAGCGTGTGCATGGATACAGGTGATAGCGTGTGCAGGGACGTGTGTGAGAGCGTGTGCATGGATACAGGTGAGAGCGTGTGCAGGGACACGTGTGTGATGTGCAGCGTGTGTGATAGCATGGATGGACAGGTGATAGCGTGTGCAGGGACACGTGTGTGAGAGCGTGTGTGCGTGTGCATGGATACAGGTGATAGTGTGTGCAGGGACACGTGTGTGAGATGCGTGTGCAGGGACACGTGTGTGATGTGTGAGCGTGTGCATGGATACAGGTGATAGCGTGTGCAAGGTGTGACACGTGTGTGAGGGACACGTGTGTGAGCGTGTGCAGGGACACGTGTGTGATAGCGTGTGCATGGATACAGGTGATAGCGTGTGCAGGGACACGTGTGTGAGAGCGTGTGCAGGGACACGTGTGTGATAGCGTGTGCATGGATACAGGTGATAGCGTGTGCAGGGACACGTGTGTGATAGCGTGTGCATGGATACAGGTGATAGCGTGTGCAGGGACACGTGTGTGAGAGCGTGTGCAGGGACACGTGTGTGATAGCATGTGCATGGATACAGGTGATAGCATGTGAAAGGACACGTGTGTGTGGATACATGTGATAGTGTGTGCATGGGCACGTGTGATAGCGTGTGCATGGGCATGTGTGATAGCGTGTGCATGGGCATGTGTGATAGTGTGTGCATGGGCACGTGTGCATGGGTACATGTGATAGTGTGTGCATGCTCATGTGTGATAGCTTATGCAGGGACGTGTGTAATAGGGTGTGCATGGTGTCACACGTGTGATAGCGTGTGTGATGGCATGTGCATGGTCATGTGTGCAGAGACACGTGTGATGGTGTGTGCACGGACACGTGTGTTGGCGTGTGCAGAGGCGTGTGCAGTGTGTGACAGCGTGTGCAGAAATGTGTGCATGGACACGCATGTGCTGGCTGTGCATGGAGCCCCGCATGTCCTCGGTGGGATGCGTGTTCCTGGGGGATGCATGGACCCGTACACGTGCATCCTCATGGACCCACACGCGTGGCTCCGCTCCCCGCTGTGTCCCGCGGAGGGGGCGCAGCCGCATCCCGGTGCCGGATCCCAGCATTCCCGCTCTCCCAGGCCAGCCGAGGAGCCGATGGAGGCAGAGCCCGCGCTGTGACCGAGCCGGAGCAAACCCCGGGAATCCCCAAAAACCACTGGAAAACCGCAGAAAAAGACAAAAAAAAAGTGGGAATTGGGCAGAAAAGTGGGAAAAAAAGAGGAAAATATTTTCTTTTTCTATTAAAAAAGGCAGAAAAGGACAAAAAAAATCCACCCCCCTCCCCACCACCCCCCCGAGTTCAGATCTCCCCCCCATTGTGTCCATTGTGTCCCATTGGATCCCATTGTGTCCCATTGGATCCCATTGTGTCCCATTGGATCCCATTGTGTCCCATCACCCCCCCGGCTCCTGTCCCGCTCTGAGGGTCTTTCCCTTGTTTTCTCCCTCGTTCTCCCCCATCCCGGGAGGAGCCGATGGGAATTTTGTGCCTTCCATTTGCTCCGGTGGGTTTTGGTTTCATGCCTTAAATTTCCTGGGATTTGGGGGGGGGGTCTCCATCTACTTCCTTTAGTTTTCCTTTCGCACCCTTGTCCATGCCCCTCGGTCACCCCCGGAGATGATGGATCCATAGGGATGGGTGAGGGATCCATAGGGATGGGTGAGGGATCCATGGGGATGGGTGATGGATCCATAGGGATGGGTGAGGGATCCTGGGGATTTTGGGTGATGGATCCATGGGGATGGGTGATGGATGCTGGGGATGTTGGGTGATGGATCCATGGGTATGGGTGAGGGATCCATAGGGATGGGTGATTGATCCATGGGTATGGGTGAGGGATCCATAGGGATGGGTGATGGATCCATGTGTATGGGTGAGGGATCCATAGGGATGGGTGATGGATCCATGGGGATGGGTGAGGGATCCATAGGGATGGGTGATGGATCCATAGGGATGGGTGAGGGATCCTGGGGATGTTGGGTGATGGATCTATGGGGATGGGTGATGGGTCCATAGGGATGGGTGAGGGATCCTGGGGATGTTGGGTGATGGATTCATGGGGATGGGTGAGGGATCCATGGGGATGGGTGAGGGATCCATAGGGATGGGTGATGGATCCATGGGTATGGGTGAGGGATCCATAGGGATGGGTGACGGATCCATAGGGATGGGTGAGGGATCCATGGGGATGGGTGAGGGATCCATAGGGATGGGTGAGGGATCCATGGGGATGGGTGAGGGATCCATAGGGATGGGTGAGGGATCCATGGGGATGGGTGATGGATCCATAGGGATGGGTGAGGGATCCATGGGGATGGGTGAGGGATCCATAGGGATGGGTGATGGATCCATAGGGATGGGTGAGGGATCCATGGGGATGGGTGAGGGATGCTGGCACCTTCCTTGAGATAAACCTTTGTTGTTCACGGAGGGAAGAAGGGAACCCCCCAGACGGGTTCATCCCGCTCACCTTTCCCATCACTTCCCACCCCCCCCCATCAAAGGATATAATTTTATTACAGATGTATTATTTAATAGTATTTTTTTATCGGGGGGCCCACATGGGGGGGGGGGTGCGGCGGAGATGGGGGTCCCAGTGTCCCCCCCCACCCCCCGTGGGAGGGGCCCTGGGCCTGTCCCCATTCAATGGGGGGCTCCCAGCGCCCCACAGCTCCGTTGGGGGGGGTGTTGGGGGCTCCACTCGCTGTGGGTCCGGGTCCCTGTTTTGTACCACGTCCTCGGAGAAATAAACGGGTTCTGGCAATAGAACTGCGGGGGGGGGGGCACCGCCTTGGCGCCCCCCGTGTCCCCATGGCACTGACGGAGGCGGGGTCCGGTCGGTAACAGCCTTTATTTGGTTACAAATGGGGTGCCCCCCCCCCGCCCCACACTTGGGGGTCGCTACTCGCGGTGTGGGGCGCGGCTGAGCCCCGCGAGGAGCCGCGGCAGCGCCGAGCCCACGAGCCAGGGCCCCACGGCGGCGCGGAGCGCGCAGCTCCCGGAGCAGAGCGCGGGGTCCCGCGGCTCCCGCAGCCGCTGCAGCCCCTGGAGCGCGGCCACCGCGGCCCCGGCCCCGGCCAAGCGCGGCCACGGGCCCAGGCGCGGAGCGGGAGCCGCGGCCGCCAGCGCCAGCCCCAGCGCGGAGCCCGCGTCCCGCCACAGCGAGGCCAGGGGCCGCGAGTCCGGGCGGAGCCAGGCGGGGCTGGAGCACCAACGGGCGGCGAGGAGGAGGGACCTGGGGGGACACGGAGCGGCTGCGGGGAGCGACCCACGGATGTGGGGCGGGGACGCTGCTATGGGGCGGGAGCATCGCTGCGAGGCCGGGGGGATGGAGCTGGGGGGGGGAGCAGCTGTGGGGTGGGCGGGACACATGGATATGGGGCTGGGGTACAGCTGTGGGATGGGACACATAGATGTGGGGCTGGGATACAGCTGTGGGGCTGGAGCACCACTGCGAGGCCAGGGGGGATGGAGCTGGGGGGGGGAGCAGCTGTGGGGCGGGACACATGGATATGGGGCTGGGGTACAGCTGTGGGCGGGACACATAGATGTGGGGCTGGGATACAGCTGTGGGCGGGACACATAGATGTGGGGCTGGGATACAGCTGTGGGGCTGGGATACAGCTGTGGGGCTGGAGCACCACTGAGAGGCCGGGGGGATGGAGCTGGGGGGGGGGAGCAGCTGTGGGGCCAGGGGGCGGGACACATAGATGGACCTGCTGTGGGCGGGACACATGGGGGGGAGAGCAGCTGTGGGGCGGGACACATAGATGTGGGGCTGGGATACAGCTGTGGGACAGGACACATGGATATGGGGCTGGGATACAGCTGTGGGGCTGGAGCACCACTGCGTGGCCAGGTGACTTGACCTAGGGCAGGGAGACTGTAGGGTGCCATGTGGCTAGGAAGCCCGTCTATGGGTGAAACTACCATCTTTGGGGCCAGGACCCACATCTATGGGGTTGGAACCCCTCTCTATGGGGCAGGTCCCATCTACGGGACATGGGGCCCACATTTACGTGTGAACACACCATCTGGAACCCCTGTCCATGGGGCAGGACTTACCTGGCCAGGGCTTCAGGCCTCAGTGGTGGAAGCTGCCCTTAGGGGCACCAGAGAGGGGAAGCCCCCAAGCCCCCTGCAACAAGCACTGGGGGGTGGCTGTGGGGCAGGAGGTGGGGCTTACCCCACCCAGCACTCACCAGTCGACGTCGAACCCGGCAGCGCTCAGGACCCAGCGCAGGATGAGGGCGCTGAGTGGCAGGAGCAGCGCGGCGAAGGCAAAGGCGCGGGGGGACCCCGGGGTGCGGCCCTGCAGCCCCCAGCCCAGCACCACCCCTGCAGCACCCGCGGGTCAGGGGGAGCTGCCCCGTAGATAGGGGTGACCCCCCACTGACCCACCCCATAGATGGGGGTCAGCCCCACTGATCCGCCCCATAGATGGGGGTCAGCCCCACTGATCCGCCCCATAGATGGGGGTCAGCCGCCACTGACCCGCCCCATAGATGGGGGTCAGCCCCACAGACCCGCCCCATAGAAGGGGGTCAGCCCCACAGACCCACCCCATAGATGGGGGTCAGCCCCACTGACCCGCCCCATAGAAGGGGGTCAGCCCCACTGACCCGCCCCATAGATGGGGGTCAGCCCCACTGACCTGCCACGGTGCCGGTCACCACCTGATGGGGGAAGTGGGCCAGGACGAAGACCCTCGAGAGCCCCACGGCCGCCAGCAGCAGGACGTAGGCAGCGCCGGGCAGGATCCTCAGCGCGGGGCTGCTTGCAGGGGGCAGTTTTCCAGGTGGGAATTCCCGGGCTCCCGCTTCCCAGCGGCCGCTCCCAGCACTCACCTCCTGCAGCGGGCGCGCAGCGCGGCCACGAGCGGCCACAGCGCTGCCGCCGTGACCATGCAGTGCCCCGAGGGGCTCCCTGCGGAGGGAGCGCGGGGAGTGGGGCGCGGGAGGATGAGGATGGAGCCGGGCCCCGGCCCTGTGCATGCGGGGCTCCGGATCCCGCTCACCGGGTCCGCTCTCGCAGGACACAGGGAACTGCCGCAGCGCCAGCAGCTCCCGCGCCGCCATTCCCGACTCATGGAGCCACCAGAAGGGCCGCTCGCCGCAGAGGAGCCTGGCGGGGACAGGCAGCGCACGGCGATGGATGCGGGGCCGCGGCCCGCTGGGGACCGCGAACCCCCCCCCGCCCTCCTCACCACTTGAGCACCACGTTGAGCCACTCGGCCAGCAGCGCGCCCCACAGCACCGCCGTCCCCACGCCTGGCTCCAGGGAGTAGCAGAGCGGGAAGCAGACGGTGAAGACGTGCTTGGGGTCGGCCACGGAGGTCAGCGGGACCAGGACCCGCTCCAGCCAGGACGGCCCCGCCTGCAGCAGCGCCGCAAAGCGGATCCCGGCCTCGTGCAGCGCATCCATGGCCGCGGACACCGGGAGCGCTGCGGGGGGAACGGGGCTGGGCTAGGCCAGGCCTGGGGGCTCTGTGGGTCCCCTACGCCAGACGTGGGGTCTCTATAGGTCCCTATGGGTCTCTATGGGTCTCTATAGGTCCCTATGGGTCCCTATGAGTCTCTATGGGTCTCTATAGGTCCCTATGGGTCTCTATAGGTCCCTATGGGTCCCTATGGGTCTGTATAGGTCTCTATAGTTCTCTATGGGTCTGTATAGGTCCCTATGGGTCTCTAATAGGTCGCTCTGGGTCTCTATAGGTCCCTATAGGTCTGTATAGGTCTCTATAGTTCTCTATGAGTCTGTATAGGTCCCTATGGGTCTCTAATAGGTCGCTCTGGGTCTCTATAGGTCCCTATAGGTCCCTATGGGTCTGTATAGGTCTCTATAGTTCTCTATGGGTCTGTATAGGTCCCTATGGGTCTCTATAGGTCGCTCTGGGTCTCTATAGGTCCCTATAGGTCTCTATAGGTCCCTCTGGGTCTCTATAGGTCCCTATGGGTCTCTGTGGGTCTCTATAGGTCCCTCTGGGTCTCTATAGGTCCCTATAGGTCTCTATAGGTCCCTCTGGGTCTCTATAGGTCCCTCTGGGTCTCTATAGGTCCCTCTGGGTCTCTATAGGTCCCTATGGGTCTCTGTGGGTCTCTATAGGTCCCTCTGGGTCTCTATAGGTCCCTCTGGGTCTCTATAGGTCCCTATAGGTCTCTATAGGTCCCTCTGGGTCTCTATAGGTCCCTATGGGTCTCTATAGGTCCCTCTGGGTCTCTATAGGTCCCTACGGGTCTCTATAGGTCCCTCTGGGTCTGTATAGGTCCCTATGGGTCTGTATAGATCCCTCTGGGTCTCTATAGGTCCCTATGGGTCTCTATAGGTCCCTATAGGTCTCTATAGGTCCCTCTGGGTCTCTATAGGTCCCTACGGGTCTCTATAGGTCCCTCTGGGTCTGTATAGGTCCCTATGGGTCTCTATAGATCCCTCTGGGTCTCTATGGGTCCCTAGGCCGGGCCGGGCCTCCCATGATCCCGCAGGCCGGAGCCCTCTCGCGGTCCCTCAGGCCGGGCCTGGCTCGGCTCCGCTCCGGAGCTCGGGGCTCCCCGGGGCCGCGCTCGGGGCTCTCCGGGGCTCCCCCCAGGGACGCTCCCGCCGCCTCCCCCCGCTTTATCCGGTCCCTCCCGTTGTTCCCCCTCCATTTCCCTGCCGTTACCGTGGCAACGCCCGTTACCTCCTTCCGCCTGCGCTCCCCATCATCCCCCGCGGCAACTACGGCGTGCGGATAGGCAGGTTTTTTTTTGGGGGGGGGGGGGCTGTGGGGAGCCCTGTGTGGGGCTGTGGGGAAACTCTGGGGTGTCTTATAGGGAGGGAAGGATGAGCCCTGCGGTGAGGTGGGGGCTCTGTGTGGCGCACCCCGTAGGGATGCTATAATGCCGGGGATGGCATTAATGGAGGGGAGTGGGGTCCCCTATAGAGAGGGTGTGGGGCACCCTGGGGGCTGGTTTGGGGGAGCCCCGTGGTGGGGTTATGGGGGTGGGTGCCCTATAGAAAGGGTTTGAGGGGAGCCCTGTAGGAGACCAGGCCAGACCCATGGGCAATGGGGTGAGGCTGCCCCTCGGCTCCTGGCCTGGGATTCACTGCAAGGGGCTGGGCTCTGCTCCCAAGGGATGGGACAAGAGTTGCGTGCTCTAGGGAAGGTCCTTTAAGGTGCTTTGCATCCTTAAACCATTCTGTGGGGTTTTCCATGCTTTTGGCTCCCTCCATCCCTGGATCAGAAGGTGCAGGTTGAGGGGTGCTGGTTGGGTTCCCTGCTCAGCATTTGGATCTAAGTGGCTTTTTGGGATGCTTTTCCCAGCGTTCCAGGCTGGGATAACTCCTGGTGTAGTCGGGAAAGCTGAAGCAGCAGTGAATGGATCCCAGAGGAGACCCAGGGGGGTGTTGGGGTCTCCCATTTGTTTTGGGTGATCTGGTTTGCTCCTGGACCGCTCCGCCCCTCAGGCCTGCAGCTGTGTCCCTGTGGATTTGTATTCCTTAACATCCCCCCCGCAGAATGCCCCTCATCCAGCGGGAAGCCCAACCACGCGGACATCCTGCTCGTCAACCTCCAGTACGTGTCAGAAGTGGAGATAATCAATGACCGCACAGAAACCCCCCCTCCTTTGGCTTCCCTCAATGTCAGCAAGGTAAGAGATGCATTCCCAAGGCCGGGAATGCCCTGTTCCCACTCAGGATCTTGGGCTGGATCCTCTGCTTCAGCAGAGAGGAGGGAGGGTGGAGCTGGAGCAGGGAGCAGCACTGGGATGCTCAAAGGAGGGAGCAGTCCATGTGTAGGGAGTGGGCACATCCAGAGCTGTGGGCAGTGGCTCCATATCCCAGATGGAGATCAGTGATGGGCGGTGTTCCTCAGGGATCGGGGTTGGGATCGATCAGTGACATGGACAGTGGGATCCAGCACCCTCAGGAGCTGGTGCTGAGCTCTGGAGCCAGGCTGAGAGCTGGGCCCAGTCACTTGGATATTGAGGAGCCGCTTCCCCTCCTCCCTCTGGAAGGGGATCCCTTCCCATTCCCCGTGGTGGTGTTGGGAGCAGGGAAGGTGGGGGGCCTGGCTCTGGGGTCTCCCCTCTCATGTGTGCGGAGCCAGGCTGGGATCGCTGGTGCTGCAGCGCTGGGATACAGGCTTTGACACTGGCCTGGAGCTGGGAATGGAGCTGATGGCACATGGGAATGCTCAGCCCTGCCTGGTCCTCTGGTTGTGCTGAGCTGGGACACAACAGGATCCATCTATAGGGATCTGTGGAAGGGGCAGGAATGCTGCTGCTGCGGGAAGGATGCTCAGTGCCATTCATCACATGGGAATGATGCCTTTCCCATCATTCCATGGATGTGGATCTAATCCATGCTGCTGGCATGCAAGGGCTCCTCACTGGCACCGGTGCCTTCAGGTGCTCACTGCAGGGGGTGAAGCCGTGGATCCTTGAATTGGGAATGCTGGAAGTTGGAGGCTTGGTGTGTCTGCTGTGGAGCTGTTGGTGATGGATCGGGAGAGCACATCCCATTGACAGACCTGATCCCAGGATCCAGGAGCACTTGATGGAGGCAGCACATGGAGGGGCTGCTCCTTATCCCGCTGCTCCCAGGGCTGTCCCCACCACTGCTGGAGGGGACACAAGGGAGAGGGGCCTGAGGGTGTGGATGGAAGGAGTGGGGTTTCCCGTGGGAATACCGTGCCCATGGTGATGCTGAGGCCCCTCTCCTGCTGTGTCCTCCCCAGCTCGCCACCAAAGCGCGGACGGAGAAGGAGGAGAAGCTGAGCCAGGCCTATGCCATCAGCGCCGGCGTCTCCCTGGAGGGGCAGCAGCTCTTCCAGACCATCCACAAGACGTGAGTCCCTGCCCAGAGCCATGGAATTCCCTGTATCCCAGGGCACGGCCCTTGGGCTGGGGGGCACACACAGAGCTCGGAGCTCCCTGGGGATGTGTCCCTGATCCCTGTTCCCTTCCTGCAGCATTAAGGACTGTAAATGGCAGGAGAAGAACATCGTGGTGATGGAGGAAGTCGTCATCGCGCCCCCCTACCAGGTGGAGAATTGCAAAGGCAAAGAGGGCAGCGCCCTGAGCCACGTGCGCAAGATTGTGAGTATGGGGGGGCATGGCCAGGGGGGAGCCGGGGGAGCCCCACCATCCCCTCCGCCCCTAACCCCCTCTTCCCATCCCCTCTGCCCCTAACGCCCTCTTCCCGTCCCATCCATCCCTAACCCCCCTCTTCCCGTCCCGTCCATCCCTAACCCCCCTCTTCCCGTCCTATCCATCCCTAACCCCCCTCTTCCCGTCCATCCCTAACCCCCTCTTCCCGTCCCGTCCATCCCTAACCCGTGTTCCCATCGCCCCCGTCCCTAACCCCCTCTCCCCATCCCCTGCATCCCATTGTTCCCACTGCAGGTGGAGAAGCACTTCCGAGACGTGGAGAGCCAGAAGGTGATGCAGCGTTCCCAAGCACAGCAGCCACAGAAGGAGACCCCTTTGTCCTCCTGAGACCCCCGGGAGCACCGCTCAGCTCTGGTGGCCGTGGTGCCAATTTGGGGGGGGGGGGGGGGGGGCATCGATCCCACTTCGATTTCCCTTTTTGTTTCCCGTGGGAGCTCATCCCATTCCCAGCTGTAGCCTTGAAGCCACCCGAGACCAGAGCAACCTCCCCTCCACCACTAACAGCTCCTTCTCCCGTTGCCTTTCCCACCCTTTTTCTCCCCATATTCCCAATCCCCCCTTTGCTTTTCTAAAGGGGGGGTCCCCCTATTCCCTATCCCCCCCCCCGCCCAAAAGTGATGCCCCGGCTCCCCCAGACCAGCGCTGTCTGGTTGGAATCCAGTTTGCACAGGGCAGGGCTTGAATTCCCGGAGGGAATTCTTCCCTTTAAAGCTATATATGAAGATATATTAAACTGATCCCAAAATCTCTTCTCCCTCAGGATCATGGCAGAAAATCCCCCCCTTCCTCCCCCCTTGGGGGGGGGGTCTCTTTATTTTCCTGAATTTTCCCAGTTTTTTTGGGTTTTGCCATGATTCCCGCCCCCGTTTTGGGTTGATTTTGGGGTGTTTTGGTTCAATCCCCCCCCACCCCCCCCAGTTCAAGCCCTGCCTGGGGACGAGTGAAAACTGAACAAAAAAGAGTAAAAAAGAAAAAAAAGAAAGAAAAAAACCAAACAAAAAACAGAGAAAAAAAAAAGAAAAAAGGAGAAAAGCAAAAAAAAAAAAAAAGGAAAATTTTTTAGTCTTGTTTAGAAGAAAAAAACCGACCAAAACGGACAAAATAAACCCGAACGTTTTTTAACCATCACCGTGTGTGGGGCGAGGGGCGGGGCCTGCGGGGAGGGGGCGGGGCTTCCCGCTGAGCAGGTGCAGGGCTTGGGGAGGGGGCGGGGCTTCGTGGGGGGTGTGGTGTGCGGGAGGGGCGGGGCTTCCGCGGAGGGGCGGGGTGAATCGGGGGCGCAGCGAGGGGCGGGGCCACGAGGGTCACGGTGGGCGTGGTTTGCGGAGGGGGCGGGGCCGCGGTGCTGGTTCCGGGTCCCGGCGCGGGGCCATGGCGCCGGTGCGCGGGTGGCGGCGGCGCGCGCTGCGGCTGCTGACGGCGGGGGGCGCGGTGCTGCTGACGCGGTTCCCGTTCTGGCACTGCTTCAGCGGGCTCCTGCTGTGCGCTGAGCGCGCCGACGGGAGGAGGTGTGGGGCTGAGCCAGCCAAGGGGGGGCCCGTTGGGTGTCTGCGGAGGGGCCTGTCAGTGGGGGGAAGGTGGGCTGGGGGGGTGGTGTCTGTGGGGCTGGTGCGTGCTGGTGGCTGTGGGGCACCGGGGGGTGATGTCTGTGGGTGCTGTGAGCTGGTGGCTGTGGGGCACCGGGGGGTGATGTCTGTGGGTGCTGTGTGCTGGTGGCGGTGGGGCACCGGGGGGTGATGTCTGTGGGTGCTGTGTGCTGGTGGCTGTGGGGCACTGGGGGTGATGTCTGTGGGTGCTGTGTGCTGGTGGCTGTGGGGCACTGGGGGTGATGTCTGTGGGTGCTGTGTGCTGGTGGCTCTGGGGGGTGATGTCTGTGGGTGCTGTGTGCTGGTGGCTGTGGGGCACTGGGGGTGATGTCTGTGGGTGCTGTGTGCTGGTGGCTGTGGGGCACTGGGGGTGATGTCTGTGGGTGCTGTGTGCTGGTGGCTGTGGGGCACTGGGGGTGATGTCTGTGGGTGCTGTGTGCTGGTGGCTGTGGGGCACCGGGGGGTGATGTCTGTGGGTGCTGTGTGCTGGTGGCTGTGGGGCACCTGGGGGTGATGTCTGTGGGTGCTGTGTGCTGGTGGCTGTGGGGCACTGGGGGTGATGTCTGTGGGTGCTGTGTGCTGGTGGCTGTGGGGCACTGGGGCACTGGGGTGCTGTGTGCTGGTGGCTGGGGGGGGGGTGATGTCTGTGGGTGCTGTGTGCTGGTGGCTGTGGGGCACTGGGGGTGATGTCTGTGGGTGCTGTGTGCTGGTGGCTGTGGGGCACTGGGTGTGATGTCTGTGGGTGCTGTGTGCTGGTGGCTGTGGGGCACTGGGGGTGATGTCTGTGGGTGCTGTGTGCTGGTGGCTGTGGGGCACTGGGGGTGATGTCTGTGGGTGCTGTGTGCTGGTGGCTGTGGGGCACTGGGGGTGATGTCTGTGGGTGCTGTGTGCTGGTGGCTGGGGGGTGATGTCTGTGGGTGCTGTGTGCTGGTGGCTGTGGGGCACTGGGGGTGATGTCTGTGGGTGCTGTGTGCTGGTGGCTGTGGGGCACTGGGGGTGATGTCTGTGGGTGCTGTGTGCTGGTGGCTCTGTGGCCCTGGGGGTGATGTCTGTGGGTGCTGTGTGCTGGTGGCTGTGGGGCACTGGGGGTGATGTCTGTGGGTGCTGTGTGCTGGTGGCTGTGGGGCACCGGGGGGTGATGTCTGTGGGTGCTGTGTGCTGGTGGCTGTGGGGCACCAGGGGGTGAAGTCTGTGGGTGCTGTGTGCTGGTGGCTGTGGGGCACCGGGGGTGATGTCTGTGGGTGCTGTGTGCTGTGTGCTGGTGGCTGTGGGTCACTGGGGGTGTGATGTCTGTGGGTGCTGTGTGCTGGTGGCTGTGGGGCACGGGGGGTGATGTCTGTGGGTGCTGTGTGCTGGTGGCTGTGGGGCACTGGGGGTGATGTCTGTGGGTGCTGTGTGCTGGTGGCTGTGGGGCACTGGGGGTGATGTCTGTGGGTGCTGTGTGCTGGTGGCTGTGGGGCACTGGGGGTGATGTCTGTGGGTGCTGTGTGCTGGTGGCTGTGGGGCACTGGGGGTGATGTCTGTGGGTGCTGTGTGCTGGTGGCTGTGGGGCACTGGGGGTGATGTCTGTGGGTGCTGTGTGCTGGTGGCTGTGGGGCACTGGGGGTGATGTCTGTGGGTGCTGTGTGCTGGTGGCTGGGGGCACCGGATGTCTGGGGGTGCTGTGCGCTGGTGGCTGTGGGGCACCGGGGGGTGATGTCTGTGGGTGCTGTGCGCTGGTGGCTGGGGGGTGATGTCTGTGGGTGCTGTGCGCTGGTGGCTGTGGGGCACTGGGGGTGATGTCTGTGGGTGCTGTGTGCTGGTGGCTGTGGGGCACTGGGGGTGATGTCTGTGGGTGCTGTGTGCTGGTGGCTGTGGGGCACTGGGGGTGATGTCTGTGGGTGCTGTGTGCTGGTGGCTGGGGGGTGATGTCTGTGGGTGCTGTGTGCTGGTGGCTGTGGGGCACTGGGGGTGATGTCTGTGGGTGCTGTGTGCTGGTGGCTGTGGGGCACTGGGGGTGATGTCTGTGGGTGCTGTGTGCTGGTGGCTGTGGGGGTGATGTCTGTGGGTGCTGTGTGCTGGTGGCTGTGGGGCACCGGGGGGTGATGTCTGTGGGTGCTGTGTGCTGGTGGCTGGGGGGTGATGTCTGTGGGTGCTGTGTGCTGGTGGCTGTGGGGCACTGGGGGTGATGTCTGTGGGTGCTGTGTGCTGGTGGCTGTGGGGCACTGGGGGTGATGTCTGTGGGTGCTGTGTGCTGGTGGCTGGGGGGCATGTCTGTGGGTGCTGTGTGCTGGTGGCTGTGGGGCACTGGGGGTGATGTCTGTGGGTGCTGTGTGCTGGTGGCTGTGGGGCACTGGGGGTGATGTCTGTGGGTGCTGTGTGCTGGTGGCTGTGGGGCACTGGGGGTGATGTCTGTGGGTGCTGTGTGCTGGTGGCTGTGGGGCACCGGGGGGTGATGTCTGTGGGTGCTGTGTGCTGGTGGCTGTGGGGCACCGGGGGGTGATGTCTGTGGGTGCTGTGTGCTGGTGGCTGGGGGGTGATGTCTGTGGGTGCTGTGTGCTGGTGGCTGTGGGGCACTGGGGGTGATGTCTGTGGGTGCTGTGTGCTGGTGGCTGTGGGGCACTGGGGGTGATGTCTGTGGGTGCTGTGTGCTGGTGGCTGGGGGGTGATGTCTGTGGGTGCTGTGTGCTGGTGGCTGTGGGGCACTGGGGGTGATGTCTGTGGGTGCTGTGTGCTGGTGGCTGTGGGGCACCGGGGGGTGATGTCTGTGGGTGCTGTGCGCTGGTGGCTGTGGGGCACTGGGGGTGATGTCTGTGGGTGCTGTGTGCTGGTGGCTGTGGGGCACTGGGGGTGATGCCTGTACGTGCCGTGCCCGCAGGAAGCCGGACATCCCGGTCCCGTACCTGTACGTGGACATGGGGGTGGCCGTGCTCTGCGCCAGTTTCATGTCCTTCGGGGTGAAGCGCCGCTGGTTCGCCCTCGGCGCCGCGCTGCAGCTCGCGGTGGCCACGTACGCGGCTCACGTCGGCGGCCACGGGCACTACGGGGACTGGTTAAAGGTAAAACCCCCCCGTCCGACTCCGGTAACCCCGCCGTAGCCCGGCCCGCGGTGACCGTGTCCCCGTGCAGGTCCGGATGTACTCCCGCACCATCGCCATCATCGGTGGGTTCCTCATCCTGGCCAGTGGCGCGGGGGAGCTGTACCGGCAGCGGCCGCGCAGCCGCTCGCTGCAGTCCACGGGGCAGGTTTTCCTCGGCATCTACCTCATCTGCCAGGTACGGGGAGCGGGGGGGGCACAGCCCCGTCCTGACCCACAACGCACTGGGTTTGGGTCCTTTAGGGCTCTGCTCGCAGCACCGCTGTCCAGCTGCCCTTGAGCACTGCCAGGGATGGGGCAGCCCCATTCCCGGCGGAGCTCATCCCGTTCCCAACCATAGGCTTGAAACCACCCAGGATGAGCAATCTCCAGGCCCCCCATCACCAACAGCTCCTCCTCCCGCTGTATCCAACCTCAGTCCCCCCTGTTTCCGTTAGAACCCATCAATCCTTGTCCTCTCACTGATGGAGCTTCCCCTCCAGCATCCCTGTAGCCCGTCTGGGAGCTGCTCTGAGGTCCCCACACAGCTTCCCTTGTCCTGGCTGCACCGAACCCATCCCTGGCAGTGCTCAGGGCCAGGCTGAAGCATCCTTCCCTATGGAACCGATGGCAGGGGGTTGGAACTGGACAAGCTTTAGGGTCACTCTCCCCATCCCAGCTCCCACCCGTGTTGTCCCATCCTCAGGCGTACTCCCTGCAGCACAGCAAGGAGGACCGCCTGGCTTACCTGAACCACCTGCTGGGGGGGGAGCTGGCGCTCCAGCTCCTCTTTGTGCTGTACGGGCTGCTGGCGCTGGCCTTCCTGTCGGGATGCTACGTGCGGGCGGCGGCACAGGTCCTGGCCGTGCTGCTGCCTCCCGCCATCCTCCTCATCGACGGCAACCTCGGCTACTGGCACCACTCGCGCCGCGTCGAGTTCTGGAACCAGATGAAGCTCATTGGCCAGAACGTCGGCATCTTCGGCGCCGTCGTCATCCTGGCCACTGATGGATGACGGGGGGGGGTCCCGGTGGGGTTTAACCCCATCACCCCCCTCATTGGAGTTTATCCTGTTTGTAAATACTTGATTCCTGCCCGTGGATGGGGCAGGAGCTGCCTGGGGGCAAGGGGGGACCCTGGGGGGGCGCTGGCCACTGTGTGGCTGGCCCCCCCCCCCTTCCCCCCGGGGGTGTTTTTACCGATGAACAAGAAGCTTTTCTGTCACCCTGGGGTTATTCTGGTTGTTGGGGGGATCAGTTTTTGGGGGGTCAATTTGGGGGCCTGGGGGTGTGATTTGGGGGTCTGGGGGCTATTTGGGGGCAGCCTATGTGCCATAGGGTGCAGGCAGTGATGGGTGTCCCCTTCCTGCAGAGGGGAGACCGAGGCAGGGGTAGCAGGGGGTGGTCCTGGGCTGGGTTTTGCTGCCTGTTCCCTGCCTGTTCCCTGCCTGCCGCAGGGCTTTATGGCAAAGAGCATTTCGGAATGGGGGGGTTGGTATCCGGTCGTCCCTGTGCGCCCCCCCGGAGCAGTGGAAAATCAAACAGGGCCGATAAGAACCTTCCTCCGGGGAGGGGGGGGGATCCGAAGTGCCTCCGGATCCGGGGCCATAAAGCGCAGGGAAGCGGCAGGATCCTGTTTGCTCTGTGGGCCGGGGGGGCCATGGGGGCTGCGCACCCCCAACCCCTCCAACAGCCCTCTCCAGTCCCAGCCCCTCCTTAGGGTGTGATGGGGGGGGGACACATCCAGACCCCCCCGCATCCCCTCCCTGGGCTGAGCCATCCGGTGACCTTTGGAAGCGGCTGTTTGCTGTTCCCGGAGGGAATGGGGCAGGAAGCACTCGGCTATGGGGGGGCCACTGCAGCCTGATCCACACACAACCGCCCCCCCCCCCGGATTTGGGGCCATCTGTGCGGTGGCACTGTTGGTGCCAGGTCACAGTGATGGGACATGGGGCTGGTGTGTACCCCCCCCCCGGGTCACAGCACAGGGACCAGTGTCCGTGTGTCCTGTGCCATTGCCATGCGTTGCTGTATCCCGTGTGCCGTGTGTGCATCCCATACCTGTGCACCGTGTCCGCGTGCCATGGTTGCGTGCCATGGCTGTGTCACATCCACACCCGTGTGCCACTGTTCCTGCTGTCACATCCGTGCCCATGTCCCATGTGCCGCATGCGGTGCCCGTGTCCCTGCTGTGCCCCCATGCTCTGCGCCTGTCCCCAGCCCCCGGGGCTCCTGCTGTGGGGCTCAGCGGGGACACGGGGCTGTGACGTGGACGGGGGGGGTGCGGGGGGGTCCAGCCATGCCCCTGGGTCGGTGTTGGGGGGGGAAGAGGAGGCGGAACCCCCCCCCAAGGCCATAAAATGGGGCCGGGACAGGAGCTGGCGCGTCCCAGTGCTGTCACCTCCTGACACTGTGAGTGTGGGGACGGGGCTCGGTGAGGTGTGTGACATGTGGGGTCCTTTGGGGGTTCTTATGGGGCAGGAGATCCCCACTGGGGACACTGGGGGGGGCTTGGGGAGGGAGATGTTTGGTGGGACATGGCGGGGGGGGGGGGGAATGTCACTTGGGGACCGTGGTGTGTGACTTTGGGATGGGGCGATGGGAGTGGTGGTGGGCTTGGGGAGTGATGGGGGTCCATGGGGGTGATGGGGGTGAATTGGGTCCCTGGGGCTGAACTGGGTCCATGGGGGTCATGTGGGTACCAGTGTCCGGTCCCTCTCGGATGGTGATGTCCCCGCGGTGGTGGCGCTGCCTGGGGGCCTTGGCGCTCTGTGTCCTGCTGGGCCTGGCCCCGCTGGCGGGCGCGTACCCCCCCAAGCCCCCAAGCCCCGGGGACGCCGCTTCCCCCGAGGAGGTGGCCAGGTACTTCTCTGCCCTTCGGCACTACATCAACCTGGTGACGCGGCAGAGGTGAGCGCCGGCACGCGCGGACACGTGTGAACACGCGTGTGCTCTGTACGAGGACCCGTGTGCTCACGGGGACCCCCATGCCCGCAGGTACGGGAAGCGCTCCGAGGCCCCGGTGCTGGGGCTGCTCTGGGGCACCGGCAGTGACAGATCGTGGTGAGTGCCCCCATGTCCCCCCCTGCAGGGGGGCCGGGCAGCTGCTTTGGGGTACCCAGGGCCGGTTTGGGGGTCCTGGCCCCCACCCCTCACACCAGCGCTTCCCACAGGTACGAGGATGACTCCTCCTGATGACGCCCCCCTCAAGTCTTCCCCATGTCTCCCCTGGGGCTCTGCTGTGTGTGGGGGGGAGGGCCTGGAGACCCCCAGATGCTGAACCGGGGGGTCCCTCTGTGGGGGGGGCCCTGCCCTGACCCCGTTCTCTCCATGCCGTTGTTGGGGGGCACCCGCATGGCCCCGCAATGGCAATAAAGAGACGATTGTGAGCAGGGGCTGGATTGTGAGTGGGAAAGGATGGAGGAAGGGATGCGGGGGGAATCCAGGGGTGGAGGGGAAGATGCAGGGGGATGGAGGGATGCAGGAGAGAATGTGCGTGTGGGGGGGTGATGGGGTGCAGGGGAGGAGGGAGGGAGGGCTGACGGGGAGGCAAAGGGGGGAGATGCAGGTGGGTGAAGAGGTGCAGAGGAGGGAGGGATGGAAGGGAGGACGCAGGAGGGATGGAGGGGGTGACGGAGGGGTTGAGGGAGGGATGCAGGGGGTGCACTGCAGGGGCACAGGTTACTGGGTGCACTGGTGGGGGTGCCTGGGCAGTGGGTGCTGCCACTGCCTGCTGGGTCGCTGTGGGGGCTGCAGCCATCAGGGTCTGTGTCAGGGCTGGGGGTCCCCGACCCCCCCCAGCCCGTGGTTCTGGCTGCAGTGGGGGCTGCAGCTAACCCCGACCCCACTGCCGCAGCCCGACGTCCCCCTGTCCCCCCCTTCCTCCATCCCACCCTCACCCCACATTGCCCCTTCCCCTGCCCAGCCCCACTCTGTCCACCCCTGGGGCCCAGGTGCTCTGGGCACAGACATCGGCTCCCCCCGTCCCTGTCCTCAGCCCGGACCCCCCCAGCCCGGTCACACATTAACCAGGGCAGCGCCGGGGGCCCCGTGGGCCCCCCCCCAACCAAGTGGCCGCCGGTGCCACGCATCCGGGTGACATCGGGGGGGGACGCACACACACATAGGATATAAGGGACGGCGCCACAGCGGCACCGGGGAGCCCACGGCCACAGCCCCGTGTCAGTGAGTCCTTGTCACCGCTTCAGCGAGCAGGTGAGTGGGGCTGGGGCCTCATCCTGGGGGGTGACAGGGACGGGGGATGCGGGGGGTGTGCACATGTGTGTGCTGGTGTGTGCTCACACGTGTGCGGGTCTGTGCTCACACGTGTAGGGGTCTGTGCTCACACATGTACGGGTCTGTGCTCACACGTGTACGGGTCTGTGCTCACACGTGTACGGGTCTGTGCTCACACGTGTACGGGTCTGTGCTCACACGTGTAGGGGTCTGTGCTCACACGTGTGCGGGTCTGTGCTCACACGTGTAGGGGTCTGTGCTCACACATGTACGGGTCTGTGCTCACACGTGTACGGGTCTGTGCTCACACGTGTACGGGTCTGTGCTCACACGTGTACAGGTCTGTGCTCACACGTGTAGGGGTCTGTGCTCACACATGTACGGGTCTGTGCTCACACGTGTACGGGTCTGTGCTCACACGTGTACGGGTCTGTGCTCACACGTGTAGGGGTCTGTGCTCACACCTGTACGGGTCTGTGCTCACACATGTACGGGTCTGTGCTCACACGTGTACGGGTCTGTGCTCACACGTGTACAGGTCTGTGCTCACACGTGTACGGGTCTGTGCTCACACGTGTACGGGTCTGTGCTCACACGTGTACGGGTCTGTGCTCACACGTGTACGGGTCTGTGCTCACACGTGTACAGGTCTGTGCTCACACGTGTACGGGTCTGTGCTCACACGTGTACGGGTCTGTGTTCACACATGTACAGGTCTGTGTTCACACATGTACGGGTCTGTGCTCACACCTGTACAGGTCTGTGCTCACACGTGTACAGGTCTGTGCTCACACCTGTACAGGTCTGTGCTCACACGTGTACGGGTCTGTGCTCACACCTGTACAGGTCTGTGCTCACACCTGTACGGGTCTGTGCTCACACGTGTACAGGTCTGTGCTCACACGTGTACGGGTCTGTGCTCACACGTGTACGGGTCTGTGCTCACACGTGTACGGGTCTGTGCTCACACGTGTACGGGTGTGTGCTCACACCTGTACGGGTGTTTGCTCACACGTGTACGGGTCTGTGCTCACACGTGTACGGGTCTGTGCTCACACGTGTACAGGTCTGTGCTCACACGTGTAGGGGTCTGTGCTCACACATGTACGGGTCTGTGCTCACACGTGTACGGGTCTGTGCTCACACGTGTACGGGTCTGTGCTCACACGTGTAGGGGTCTGTGCTCACACCTGTACAGGGTCTGTGCTCACACGTGTACGGGTCTGTGCTCACACGTGTACGGGTCTGTGCTCACACGTGTACAGGTCTGTGCTCACACGTGTACGGGTCTGTGCTCACATGTGTACGGGTCTGTGCTCACACGTGTACAGGTCTGTGCTCACACGTGTACGGGTCTGTGCTCACACGTGTACGGTCTGTGCTCACACGTGTACGGGTCTGTGCTCACACGTGTACGGGTCTGTGTTCACACATGTACAGGTCTGTGCTCACACCTGTACAGGTCTGTGCTCACACGTGTACAGGTCTGTGCTCACACCTGTACAGGTCTGTGCTCACACGTGTACGGGTCTGTGCTCACACCTGTACAGGTCTGTGCTCACACCTGTACGGGTCTGTGCTCACACGTGTACAGGTCTGTGCTCACACGTGTACGGGTCTGTGCTCACACGTGTACGGGTGTGTGCTCACAGCTGTACGGGTGTTTGCTCACACGTGTACGGGTCTGTGCTCACACGTGTACGGGTCTGTGCTCACACGTGTACGGGTGTGTGCTCACACGTGTATGGGTCTGTGCTCACACGTGTACGGGTCTGTGCTCACACGTGTGCACCCACATGTGCCAGGCGCAGCCATGGCTCCCCGCTGCCGGGCGCTGCTGCTGCTGGTGTGGGCACTGGTGCTGCTGCGGGAGGGTCCTGGCGCTGCCAGCCCCGCACAACCCAGGTACCCCGGGGACGACGCGACCCTCGAGGAGCTCGAGCGCTTCTACCAGGACCTGCAGCAGTACCTGAACGTGGTGACCCGGCACCGGTGAGTGCGGGGCGGCCACGCAGCCCCATTGCGACACGATCCCCATCGCGACACATTCCCCATCGCGACACAATCCCATCGCGACACGATCCCCATTGTGACACGATCCCCATCGCGACACAATCCTTATTGTGACACGATCCCCATCGCGACACGATCCCCATCATGACACGATCCCCATCGCGACACAATCCCTATTGTGACACGATCCCCATCGTGACACAATCCCCATGGTGACACAATCCCCATCGCGACACGATCCCCATCGCGATACAATCCCATCGCAACACAATCCCCATCGCGACACAATCCCCATCGCGACACGATCCCCATTGCGACATGATCCCCATCGCGACACGATCCCCATCGCTACACGATCCCCATCTCAACATAATCCCCATCGCGACACGATCCCCATCGCGACACGATCCCCATCGCTACACGATCCCCATCTCAACACAATCCCCATTGTGACATGATCCCCATCATGACATGACCCCCACCGCGACACGATCCGTATCGCAACATGGCCCCATCATGACTTGATCCCCATCGAGGTACAGCCCCATTGAAATGTGCCCCCATAATGACCTGCTCCCCACTGTGACCTGCCTCCCATTGTGACTTGCTCCCCATCACGACATGCTCCCATCGTGACATGCTTCCCATTGTGACCTGCCCCCACTGTGATCTGCTTCCCACCGTGACCTGCTCCCCATTGCAATGTGCTCCTCATCATGCTGTGCCCCCTGTTATGACCTGCCCCCACTGTGATGTGTTCCCCATCCCCATTGTGACCTGCCCCCCACTGCGATGTGCTCCCCATCATGACCTGCTCCCTGTTGCGACGTGCATCATGACGTGCTCCCATTGTGATGTGTTCTCCACTGTGACCTGCCCCCTTTTGCACACTGCTCCCTGCTGCCCCGTTCTCCCCATTACACACTGCTCCCCGTTATACACTGCTCCCTGTTACACACTGCTCCCCATTACACGCTGCTCCCCGTTACACACTGCTCCCCATTACACACTGCTCCCCGTTACACATTGCTCCCCATTACACTCTGCTCCCCATTACACACTGCTCCCCGTTACACACTGCTCCCCGTTACACTCTGCTCCCCATTACACGCTGCTCCCCATTACACGCCGCTCCCCATTACACTCTGCTCCCCATTACACGTTGCTCCCCGTTACACTCTGCTCCCCATTACACGCTGCTCCCCATTACACGCCGCTCCCCATTACACTCTGCTCCCCATTACACGTTGCTCCCCATTACACGCTGCTCCCCATTACACACTGCTCCCCGTTACACACTGCTCCCCATTACACGTTGCTCCCCATTACACGCTGCTCCCCATTACACGCTGCTCCCCGTTACACTCTGCTCCCCATTACACGCTGCTCCCCATTACACACTGCTCCCCATTACACGTTGCTCCCCATTACACACTGCTCCCCATTACACTCTGCTCCCCATTACACGCTGCTCCCCATTACACACTGCTCCCCATTACACGTTGCTCCCCATTACACGCCACTCCCCATTACACTCTGCTCCCCATTACACGTTGCTCCCCATTACACACTGCTCCCCATTACACTCTGCTCCCCATTACACGTTGCTCCCCATTACACACTGCTCCCCATTACACGCTGCTCCCCATTACACGCCGCTCCCCATTACACGCCACTCCCCGTTACACGCCGCTCCCCGTTACACGCCGCTCCCCGTTACACGCTGCTCCCCACTACACGCTGCTCCCCGTTACACTCTGCTCCCCGTTACACGCTGCTCCCCATTACACGCTGCTCCCCATTACACGTTGCTCCCCATTACACGCTGCTCCCCGTTACACACTGCTCCCCATTACACATTGCTCCCCATTACACGCTGCTCCCCATTACACATTGCTCCCCGTTACACGCTGCTCCCCGTTACACGCTGCTCCCCGTTACACGCTGCTCCCCGTTACACGTTGCTCCCCGTTACATGTTGCTCCGGTGGCTGCTCCCCGGTAACATGCTCCCTGCAGGTACGGGAAGCGCTCCGGTGGGCGGGCGCTGTCCGAGGAGCCCTTCGGCACCGCAGGGTGCTGAGCCCCAGGTGAGGAGGGGCCGGGGCTGGGTCATCCCGGGCATCACCTCCGTGTGCCGGCAGTGCTGTGGGTGCTGGGTGCTGACCCCTCTCCTTGCAGGGATGCTGCGTGGCCGGTGGGTGAAGAGGAGCCTCCCAAAAGCAGCAACACCACCCACCTACAGCACCCACCAACGGCACCCACTGCACCCACCTACAGCACCCACCAACGGCACCCACTGCACCCACCCACTGCACCCACCTACAGCACCCACCAGCGGCACCCACTGCACCCACCTACAGCACCCACCAACGGCACCCGCTGCACCCACCTACAGCACCCACCAGCGGCACCCACTGCACCCACCTAGAGCACCCACCAACGGCACCCACTGCACCCACCAACGGCACCCACTGCACCCACCTACAGCACCCACCAACGGCACCCACTGCACCCACCTACAGCACCCACCAACGGCACCCACTGCACCCACCTACAGCACCCACCAACGGCACCCACTGCACCCACCTACAGCACCCACCAACGGCACCCACTGCACCCACCTACAGCACCCACCAACGGCACCCACTGCACCCACCTACAGCACCCACCAGCGGCACCCACTGCACCCACCTACAGCACCCACCAACGGCACCCACTGCACCCACCTACAGCACCCACCAACGGCACCCACTGCACCCACTAACGGCACCCACTGCACGCACCTACAGCACCCACCACGCTGCATTCATCACCCCTGGACCATCCTGCCCCCCCCCGCAATAAACCCCCTGCAGCCACCTTCTGCCTCTGCCTGCTTGGGAAGACGGGGAACTGGGGATGCTGAGGACAGTGGGGTGCTGGTGACACTGGGGGGGGGTGGGTCCATGGGGACCCTGATACCGGTTGTGTTGGGCACTGCAGCCGCTGACTGGTGCAGGAGGCACCGGGGATGCCGGTGCTGGGACACCCTGGGGGGGTCCCCACTGTGCGGGTGCCGGTGCCGCGCTGGGGTCCCTCCGTTCTGTCCCTGGGAGGTCACAGGGGCCCCGCGTGCCCCCGCGAGCGCCCGTGGTGCCCTCGCACACGCGTGTGCAAGCACGAGCCCGTGTGCCCGGGGCTGCCCGGGCCCCGCACGCCTGCGCGGTGGCCCCGTCCCGGCCGTGCCAGGCCCCGTGGCCCCGTGCCCCGCAGCGATGCCCGCGGCTGCCCCCGGCTCCGTCGCGGGTGAGCGCTCACCGGGGCCTTGCACACGCGCGTGCAAGCGGGGGGTGCTGCGGGGGTCGCTCCTGCGAGGGGGGGCGCTGCGGGTGGGGAGGGGGTACGGGACACGACACACGTGCGTGTGCGCGCTTGTGCATGCCCGTGTGCAAGGGAGCGGGCCGCGGTCCCTTTAAATCCGGCCCCCCCGCTGCCATGGCAACAGCGCATTCCCCCCCCCCTTAAAGGGGCCGAACACCCCCGTTCCCCCTCCCCACGCTGCGGGGGGGTTCCGGGGTGTGTGCGCGTGCAAGAGCAGGTAAGTGCAAGCGCGGTGTGGGGGGTGTGTGTGTGTGTGAGCACACGAGCGTGCCCGCGTGTGCAAGGCGGGGGGGGGGATGATGTGGACCGGGGGGGCCGCGGTACCCGGATGATGGTGGGGGTCCCCGGCGCTGCCGCGCGCAGCCATGAGCGACCCCGGCAGAGGGTTCCCGGCCCCTAAGAGTCCCCCCCGGCACCCCCCAGGTATGGGGGGGGGGATAGGGGGTGCGGGGGCTGATGGGGCGCAGGGCCCTGGGGGGGATGTGGGGGATGAAAGGAGATGGCGGCAGGGAAGGGGGTGCGTGGGTGATGTTTGGGGGGGCTCTTGGGTGATGCTGTGACCCCCCCCGATATGGGGGTGTCTGGATTAACACCCCCCCCATCCCGAGCATCTCCCGCCATTGCACTGCTGTCTCTCGCAGCCCCCCATTGCATTGCACCCCTCCGTGCATTGAACCCCCCCATTGAATCGTACCCCCCACTGAATCGTTTCACATTGATTGCACTGAACTCCCCCAATCGCATTGCGCTCCCCCACATCATCCCCCTCCAATTGCATTGCACCCACCCCAATTGCACAGAACCCCCCCCCAGCTGCATTTTGGCCCTTATCACTGAACACACCTCCAAGTGCTGCTTTGGGGGGGGGTTGCTCCCTGTGGTCCCTGGTGCAGGGGTGCCATAATGGGTCCCCATGATCCTCCCATTTCCCCCCAAGCCATGCAGCAGGTCCTGGACAACCTGATGGGGGTCCCAGGCCCCCCCGGAGCCGCGGACCTCGACCTCATCTTCCTGCGCGGCATCATGGAGAGCCCCATCGTGCGGTCCCTGGCCAAGGTGAGGGGACACCATGCGGACACCGTGACCCCCCCGGGCACGGGGCAGCGCATGGGGCACACGTGTGCATGTGTGTTGAGGGCTGTCGTGTGTTTGTGCACACACATGTGTGTCCCTGTGGTGTGCAGGAAGATGTGCATGCATATGGATGTTTGTGCTTGTGTACATGTGTGTGCGTATGTGCATGGATGTGTGCTCACATGTGTGCGTGTTCGCATGTACCTGCATGTGCACACATGTATCTATGCGTGTACACATGCATCCATATGTCTTTGCATGTGTGTGCGTGCATATGTGGATATATGCTTGTGTGCATGCGGGGAGGTCTCTGCTCATGTTTGCACATACCTGTGTGTGCATGTACATGTAGGTATGCATCCACATGTACACGGATGTGTGTGCATGCATGGATGTACACCTGCACGTGTGCGTGCATGCAGGGAGGTGTGTGCCCATACTTGCTCATACGTGTGTGTGCGTGCACGCAAGTGAGTGTGCATCTTTGCACGCGTGTGTGCACGTGTGTGCATCACTCTATGTGCGTGTTGCTGGGTATTTACATGCGCACATGATTGTGCAATGGCACGCGCGTGTGCACACATCGCTGTGGTGATAGGTGAGCACACACATGTACGCCTGTATTTGATGCTGTGCATGTGTGTGCCTGCAAAAGGGCAGGTTTGTGCATGTGCACATGGGGTGCTGTGTGCGTGCAATGGCCAAGGTGTGCTCACGTGTTCTTGCTCACATGCGTGTGCCCACAGGCGCACGAGCGGTTGGAGGAGCGGCGCTTGGAGGCGGTGCAGGACAACAACGTGGCGCTGGTGCAGGAGATCCTGCGGGACATCGGGCCCCTGGCGCCGCGGGACAGCGCGGCTGCGGAACTGAGCTGCATCCTGCGCCAGCCCCACTTCCAGGTGCGAGCATGTGTGTGCAAGGATGCGTGTGCAGGGATGCATGTGCAAGGATGCGTGTGTGAGGACACGTGTGCAGGGATGCATGTGCAAGGATGCGTGTGTGAGGACATGTGTGCAGGGATGCATGTGCAAGGATGCGTGTGTGAGGACATGTGTGCAGGGATGCGTGTGCAAGGACGCGTGTGTGAGGACACGTGTGCAGGGATGCAAGGATGCGTGTGCGAGGACGCGTGTGTGAGGATGCATGTGCAAGGATGTGTGTGCAAGGCCACATGTGCGAGGACGCGTGTGCAGGGACATGTGTGCGAGGACGTGTGTGCAGGGAAGTGTGTGCAGGGATGCTTGTGTAAGGATTCGTGTTCAAGGACACGTGTGCAAGGACATGTGTGCAAGGACACGTGTGCGAGGCGCGTGCCAGCCCTGTGCCGTGTCCTCGCAGTCGCTGCTGGAGACGCACGACTCGGTGGCCACCAAGAGCTACGAGACCCCCCCGGGGAGCCCGGTCCCGCCCCCCGGCAGCCACCACCCGCTGCCCCCCGACGCCGTGCGCATGGTGGGCATCCGCCGTGCGCCCGGCCAGAGCCTGGTGAGAGCCAGTGGAGCCACGGGTGCCGCGGGTGATGGGGATGGTGCTGTGGGCACTGGGGTGCTGGGGGGCATTGCTGGGTGCTGTGGGTGGTGGTGGTGCAGGTGCTGTGGACATTGGGGGTGCTGTGGCGTGTTGCTGGGTGCTGGGAGCATTGGGAGCATTGCAGGGTGCTGGTGTGATGTTAGGTGCTGGTGCCAAGTGCTGCGGGGTGCTAGAGGGCATTGCAGGGTGCCGGGAGCATTGCAAGCACTGTGGGGTGCTGTGGGTGATGGTGATGGTGCAGGTGCTGTGAGCATTGGGGTTCTGTGGGGTGCTGGAGGGCATTGCAGGGTGCTGTGGGGTGATGATGCAGGATGCTGTGGACATCAGGGGTGTTGCTGTTGACACTACAGAGTGCTGGGGAGGTATTACTGTGGGTGCTGGGGGCATTGCGGGGTGCTGGAGCATTGCTGGTGTGACTGGAGGGCAATGGGTGATGCTGGGGGTGACTGGATGTGACCGCTGGCACTGGTGCCGGTGCTGACCGGGGCTGTGCACCCAGGGGGTGACATTCCGGGTGGAGCGGGGGGAGCTGGTGGTCGCCCGCATCCTGCACGGGGGTATGGTGGCGCAGCAGGGGCTGCTGCACGTGGGGGACGTCATCCGCGAGGTGAACGGGCGCGAGGTGGGCAGCGACCCGCGGGCTCTGCAGGAGTCCCTGCGCCAGGCCAGCGGCAGCGTCGTGCTCAAGGTGCTGCCCAGCTACCAGGAGCCGCACCCGCCCCGGCAGGTACCTCACCCCCAGTGCCCGCGGCTCGCAGGTCTGCATCTGCATCCCACCCTGTATCTACCTCTGCATCCTCCTCTGCGTTCTGCCCTGCATCCACATCTGTACCTGCATCCCTCTCCTGCCTTGCATCCACCTTTGCATCCACGCCTGCCCCCGCATCTGCATCCTGCCCTGCATCCACCTCTGCACCCACCTCTGCCCCCGCATCTGCATCCTGCCCTGCATCCACCTCTGCAACTGCATGTGCATCCTGCCCTGCATCCACCTCTGCACCTGCATGTGCATCCTGCCCTGCATCCACCTCTGCACCTGCATCTGCATCCTGCCCTGCATCCACCTTTGCATCCACATCTGCATCCTTGCATCCACATCTGCATCCCACCCTGCATCCTGCCCTGCATCCACATCTGCGTCCACATCTGCATTCCACCCTACAACCTGCCCTGAATGCACATCTGCACCTGCATCTGCATCCCACCCTGCATCTGCCTTTGCACCTGCATCTGCCTCCCACACCCAGCACCCTACCCGTGGCTACTCCATGTCTGTGTCCCTATGTCCACATTGTCCCCATGCTCACATGGGCACCCATGCCCACGTGCCCCATGTCCCCTGTCCCCTCTTCATGTGCCTCATCTCCCATTGAGCCACACGACCCCCTTTCCCTGCTGCCCCCCTGCAGAGTCGTGCCCCATGGCCAGTGGGACCCTGGTGTCCCCCATGCCCCGTGCACTGCTGAGGGCTGCAGTGGATCTGGCCTTGTCCCCATCCCCACATCTGGACCCGGGTGTCAGAGGGTGCCCCATGTCCCCAGTGCCAGCCTGGCGCAGGCTCCGTGGGGACAAAGCCGCTCTTGTCCCCGCATCCCCTGGTACCGCGCATCCCCAGAGCCGGCGCTGCGTGGGTTCCGTGTGCTCACACACGCGTGTGCCGCGGCCTCCGCACACATGTGTGCCATCGCCGGCTCGCTGCTGGCGGTGCTGGGTGCATGCGTGTGCCTGTGCGTGGCCGTGGGGCTCTGCGTGGGGGCTGCTCTGGGTGCCCTGTGGGGAGCAGTGGTGGCCACTGGAGCCGCCTGCGTGTGCGCGGGGGCCATGCGTGCCTGGCTGCGGCGGGCGGGGGGGGGCACCTAGCGCAGGGCACACGCGTGTGCGTGTGTGCGTGTGTGTGTGTGTGTATGCGTGTGCGTGGGCATGGCACCGATCCCGGCAGCATCCCGGTGCCTCCCCGGCCCCCAGGTCTATGTCAAATGTCACTTCGACTATGACCCGGCCACGGACACCCTCATCCCGTGCCGTGAGGCCGGGCTCAAGTTCATGGCCGGGGACCTGCTGCAGATCGTCAACCAGGATGACCCCAACTGGTGGCAGGTCAGGGGCGAGTAAGGGGGGGACGTGGTGCTGGACTGTTGGCAGCTGGGTGCACAGGGGGTCGTGGTGTGTCTTGGGGATGGGGGGTAACTGGAAGGTCAAGGGGTGTCTGGAAACTGGGAGGTCCTTGTGGAGCTTGGGGGGGGGGGTGCCCAAAACTGGGGCTGGTCCCTGGGAGCTGGGGGGTTCATTTGGGGCTTGGGGGGTTCGTGGAAACTGGGGGCGGGTGGACCTGGAGTTGAGGTTTCTTTTGCAGCTGGGGGGGTCCCTGTGGATTGGGGTGTCCCCATATTTGGGGAGTCCCCATGGTTGAGTGCCCGTGGGGCCGGTACCAGCGCAGTGTCCTCATGGGTTGGGGGGTCCCATGTTTGGTGCCCGTGGTGCCGGTACCAGTGCCCTGTCCCCAGGCTTGCCATGTGGCGGGGGGCAGCGCGGGGCTGGTGCCCAGTCAGCTGCTGGAGGAGAAGCGCAAAGCCTTCGTGCGGAGGGACGGGGACACAGCTCCCACTGCCGGTACGGAGCCGGGGGGGCACGGCATGTCCCCATCGCCCCATGGCAGGGTCCCCATGCCCCACAGTGATGTCCCCATGGTGATGTACCCATCGCTTCGGCAGGTCCCCAGTTCCCAGGATCATGTCCCCATGACCCAGCCCCTGGTCCCAGTCCCATGGCTCTGTCCCTTGCAGCCCCGTCCCTGTCCCTGTCTCCAGCTCAGCCCCACTTGCCCTCAGCAGGGTCCCTGTGTGGCAGCCTCAGCGGGAAGAGGAAGAAGAGGATGATGTACCTGACTACCAAGAACGCTGGTGAGCGGCCCCGGTGGCAGGTGGTGGCACCCATGGGCCGGGGCACCCCGGAGTCCCCTGTGGGTGACAGCCCCATCCCACGCCAGAGTTCGACCGTCACGAGCTGCTCATCTACGAGGAGGTGGCGCGGATGCCGCCGTTCCGCAGGAAAACGCTGGTGCTCATCGGGGCGCAGGGCGTCGGGCGCCGCAGCCTCAAGAACAAGCTCATCATGTCCGACCAGGCGCGCTACGGCACCACCATCCCCTGTGAGTGCCCCCAGGCCTCCGAGCATCCCTGTCCCCTGCCAGCTTCATCATCCCCAAGAGCATCCCTGTCCCCTCTGAACATCCCTGTTCCCTGCCACCATTGTTATTTCCACAGGCATCCCTGTCCCCTCTGAGCATCCCTGTCCCCTGCCAGCTTCATCATCCCCATGAGCATCCCTGTTCCATATGAGCATCTCTGTCACCACCGAGCACCCGTGTCCCCTGCCAGCTTCATCGTTCCCATGAGCATCCCTGTCCCCTGTGAGCATGCCTGTCCCCCCACAGTGCCACCATCCCCACCTGTGTGGGTGCTGTGGGTGTGAGTGGTCCACAGCCCATGCCCGGGGGTGCTGTGGGTGTGAGTGGTCCATGCCGCACAGACACGTCGCGGAAGCCGAAGGACAGCGAGCGGGATGGGCTCGGGTACCGCTTCGTGTCGCGGGGGGAGATGGAGGCCGACATCAAGGCCGGGCGATACCTGGAGCACGGCGAGTACGAGGGCAACCTCTACGGCACCAAGATCGACTCCATCCGCGCTGTGGTGGAGGCGGGCAAGATGTGCATCCTGGATGTCAACCCCCAGGTACGGGACCCCCCCAGCCTGCCAAGGGGGCGATGGGGCTGCGCGCACCATGGGGCTCAGATCTGTCCTGTCCCCCCAGGCAGTGAAGGTGCTGAGAACGGCTGAGTTCGTGCCATACGTGGTGTTCATCGAAGCCCCCAGTCCTGAGATGCTGCGAGCCATGAACCGGGCAGCACTGGAGAGCGGGGTGGCTACAAAGCAGCTCACGGTGGGCCCCCCCCCGGGGTTATGTGTGTATATGGGGGGCACAAGGGGAGGGATGGGGAGACTGAGGCAGGTCCATGCGCGCAGGAGGCCGACGCCAGGCGCACGGTGGAGGAGAGCAGCCGCATCCAGCGTGGGTACGGGCACTACTTCGACCTCAGCCTCACCAACGATGACCTGGAGCGCACCTTCGGGCGGCTGCGCGAGGCCATGGAGCGCCTGCGGGTGCAGCCCCAATGGGTGCCCGTCAGTTGGGTCTATTAGAGCCCCCCCAGGCACCCCCCAGCCCCATGGGGCGCTTGTGCCCTCCGTGTCACCCATTGGTGTGAGGGGCTCGCACCAGCACGGGGGGAGTAAGGGGGACCCTTGCCCAAGCCTCTGGACCCCTCTTTCCCCCCCTGCTCCCAGCCCCAGACATGGGGGGAGTGGGGGGAGAAGCCGGTGGGGTCCCATTATGGGGGCAGCTCCCCCAGCCGTGCCCAGCACCCCACAGCTGATTCACTGCCAAACCTGCCCCTCCCCACAGTGTCATCCCCCAACCTGTGGGGCACCCCATAACCCCTGCCTTAGTTTCCCCATGGGGAAGCCCAGAGTTGGGGGATGAGGGGGAGTCACACCCCACTGCAGCCCCATGAGCTGCCATGGGCCCAGGCCTCCCAGCTCCCCCTCCCAGGGATCCCATTTCACCCTTACAAGGGTGGGGGGACCCCCCTCTCCCTGGTGCCCCCCATTGCCCCTCCCAGGTAGCAATAACACCCCCCCCCCCCCCCCCAACTCCCATTAACCCTGGAGCTGCCATGGCGTGCCATGGGGAGCACAGGGCTCACACATGCAGGTGTGTGCACATATGTGTGCCCCCCCCCCCCGGCCATCCCCATCCCTGTCCCATTCCCGGGGGCTCCTTTTGGGATTTGCTGTGACTTCTATTAAAGGAGGGTGAAGCTGCGGTTGTTCCCATCCGGCTGCATCCGTGCGGGCCTTGGTCAGCACAGGGAGCACACACAGTGTCACGCGTGTCACAGCTGTCACCTCTGCCCACCCTCACCCTCTCCCATGTCTGTACATGTCTCTACACGTCTCTACATGTCTGTACATGCGTGTACATGTGTCACTGCACACGTGGGCTCTTCCTTGGTGCTGCCGGAAGAGGTCAGCAGAGCTCAGACACCAGCGCGGGGGGGTGGGAAGTGTCTATGGGTGTGCAGAGGGGGTGTCTATGGGGGTGTGTGCACAATGGGTGTCTATGGGGGAGTGTGCACAATGGGTGTCTGTGGGGGTGTGTGCACAATGGGTGCCTATGGGGGTGTGTGCACAATGGGTGTCTATGGGGGAGTGTGCACAATGGGTGTCTGTGGGGGTGTGTGCACAATGGGTGCCTATGGGGGTGTGTGCACAATGGGTGTCTATGGGGGTGTGTGCACAATGGGTGTCTATGGGCGTGTGTGCACAATGGGTGGCTATGGGTGTGTGTGCACAATGGGTGGCTATGGGTGTCTGTGCAGGGGGGTGTCTGTGTGGGTGTGTGCACAGGGGATGTCTATGGGTGTGTGTGCACAATGGGTGCCTATAGGTGTGTGTGTACGGATGTGTGTATGTCTGTGGGTGTGCATGTTGTTTGCCTGCACAAGTGCCAGTGTACTCATGCTCCCTTGCACACGTGTGACTGTGCACAGGCGTGTCCACCACCACCACACACCTCTCCACCTCTCACATGTGTGTGCAGCAGCACCACACACCCATGTGTGTGCCTACATACATGTATGTGTATATACATACATGTGCCCACACTGTGCCCCCTTGGGGCCTGGCACCAACACCAAGGTATAAATGAGGGGCACGTGTCCATGGGACCCTGATCTGTGCATGAGAAATGCCGTAGCTGTAGACCACCATGGTGATAGGGTGTTGCACCCATGGGGTACCACAGCCGTAGGGTACCATGACCATAGGTGCAGTGGCCATAGACTGCACCGGCCGTAGGATGGTGTGGCTATAGGGTACCATGACCATGGGTTCCCCTGGCCATAGGGAGCTACGTCCATAAGCTCCTGTGGCTTTAAGCCGCGGTGCTCTGAGGTCGCGTGTCGTAATCGTGTCTATAAACCTCCGTGCCCCCGCCACGCGCTGCCGGTGACTCGGTGTCACCTCGGGGCTGGTGCCGCGGTGGGTGCAGGATGTGGCTCACGCTGCTGCTGCTGCTGGCGCTGGGTGCGCTGGGGCTGGTGCTGGTGGCCCATCGGCTGCTGGCCCCCTCTGGCAACCCCTTCTCACAGCCCCCCCTGGAACCCCCCCGGCCGCTGGTGACCGACCAGGGCGCCCGGGACAAGGTGCTGAAGCAGGGTGAGTGCTGGGCACACGCTGCCTGTGTGTCTGTGTGTCCATCTGTCCGTGCGTTCATGTGTCCATGTGTCTGTCCGTGTGTTCATGTGTGTTTCCGTGTGTCCATGTGTGCAGGGTTCAGCACCCGGCGGGTGCCACCGGTGCTGGATGCTGTGGTCATCGGCAGTGGCATCGGGGGCCTGGCAGCCGCGGGCACCTTGGCCAAGGTGGGCAAGAGGGTGCTGGTGCTGGAGCAGCATGACCAGGCCGGTGGGTGCTGCCACAGCTTCCAGGAGCGGGGCTGCGAGTTCGATGTAGGTGAGGATCCCCCCGGTGCCCCCAAACCCCGTTATCAAAGACCCCAGTACCCCTGACCCCCGGGTGCCACCACCCAGCGCTCACTGCCAGCGTGTGCCCATCTGTGCAGTGTGTGTCGGTGCGTGCAGGCAGACTCAGTGTGCACAGGTAGCGTGTGTCTGTGTGCAGGCAGTGTGTGTCTGTGTGTAGATAGCGTGCGCGGGTGAGCAGGCAGTGTGTGCCCATGGCTTATTGGTGGCTTTGGCACTTTACCGGGGTAAAGGTTGGCCTTGATGATCTTAAAGGTCTTTTCCAGCCTGGTTGATGCTATCATTCTATGTGTGCAGGCAACATGTCTGTGTGTGCAACATGTCTGCATGCAACACGCATGCACACACTCTGCATGCAGCACGGCGGCTCTGGCTGCATGTCCCCACATCCCCATGTCCCTGATGTCCCCACAGGCATCCACTATGTGGGGCAGATGCACGCAGGCAGCATGCTGCGCGTGGCGCTGGACCAGCTCACGGATGGGCAGCTCTGCTGGCAGCGCCTGCCCGACCCCTATGATGAGGTGACCCTGGGCCCACGGTGTTACCAGCTCCGTGCTGGCAAAACCGCCTTTGCCGCCGCGCTGGAGGAGCAGTTCCCAGAGGAGAAGGCGGCCATCAGGGAGTTCATGAGGCTCTCCAAGGTGGGGGGATCTGGGGTGTGGGGCTGGGAATGGTCAGCTTGGGATGTGGGTGCGGGGATGGTGATGGGGAGGATGTGGTAGAGAGGAGGGTGACGGGTGGGCATGGTGCGGAAGGGGCAGTGAGAGTGCTGGGGACAAGGGTGATGGGCATGGAAGGGATAAAGTGATGGGGTGGTGGAGACATGGGTGATAGTGACGGTACGGGACAGAACCGACAGGGATGGTGGGGACACAGGCGTAGTCAAACTGGGGACAAAATGATGGTCGTGGTGGTGAAGGGGTATCAGCAACACTGCGGACACTGGTGATGGTCACAGCGTGGAAGGGGCTTTGGGAGCGCTGCGGCCGCGGTGGCAGCACAGTGGTGACCTGGGTGGCGCTGGGTGCTGGGCGCGGGCTGTCCCGGTGCAGGTGGCCTCGCGGCACGTGGCGCTGCTGGCGGTGCTGAAGATGGTGCCGCGGTGCTTGGCCGCGCTCCTGGTCCGCACTGGCCTCATCTACTGCATCTCACCCGTGTTCCGCATGGCGGCCACCAGCCACAGCGAGGCCGTGGCGCGGCTGACAGACAACCGTGACCTGCGCGCCCTGCTCTGCTACTTCTTCTATGGTCAGCGGCCATCACGATAGGGAGAGCATTGTCACGATAGGAGGGGCCATTGGGATAAGGGAGGGGCTGTTGCAATAGAGAGGAGGCCTCGTGATAGGGAGGAGGTTGTGATGGGGAGGAGGTCGTCAGGATAGGAAGGTCACTATGATGATGGAGCAGGGATGTATTGCAATAGGGGGTGTTGCATCGTTGATAGAGGAGGGCCAAGTCGTAAGGGAGGGCCATGTCATGCCAGGGGATGGCACCAGCATGATAGGGAAGGGCTCTGTTGCAATGGGGACGGCTGTGTTGCAGTGGGGCAGGCTGTGTCATGATATGGGGAGGCCATGTCATGATAGGGGAGGACTGTATCACGATAGGGAAGGGCTGTATCACAGTAGGGAAGGGCTATGTCACTATAGGGGATGGCTGTATCACAATAGGGGATGGCTGTATCATGATAAGGGATGGCTGTATTGTGACAGGAGAGGCCATGTCATGATAGGTGAGGACTGTATCATGATAGGGGAGAGCTATATCATGATAGGGGAGGGCTGTATCATGATAGGGGAGGGCTGTATCATGATAGAGGAGGGCTGTATCATAATGGGGGGCCTGCATCACAGTAGGTGGGGCTGTATCGCAATGTAGGGGGCTGTATTGCAATGCAGGGGCTGTATCGTGATGTCTGCAGGCACGGCCCCGCAGGACTCCAGCTTCCTGGTGAACGTGCTCATGGTTCACCACTACCAGCGCGGCGCCTGGTACCCACGGGGAGGGGCCAGCGAGGTCGCTTTTCACGCCGTGCCCCTCATCGAGCGTGCTGGGGGGGCCGTGCTCGTGCGTGCCCCCGTCACCCGCATCCTCGTGTCCCCCGACGGCGCCGCCATGGGTGAGCCCCAACCCACCCCCCCCAACCATGAGGGCACGATGGGTCCTGCGCTCCCCTGACCCCTCCCGGCCCTAGGGGTGGCGGTGCAGAAGGGGCCCAGCGAGGAGGAGGAGGTGGAGATCTTCGCCCCCATCGTCATCTCTGACGCTGGCATCTTCAACACCTTCGGCAAGCTGCTGCCCCCCCTGCTCCGCAGCCACCCAGGTGCTGGATCCCCAGCATCCCCGTGTCCCTGCTCATCAACCCCCATGTCCCCGGCGCTCCCGGCGTCCCCTCGCAGCCGGGGTGCCACCACTGTGTCCCCGCAGAGGTGAGCTCCCGCCTGGCCATGGTGCGGCACGGCATGGGCTCCTTCCTGGTGTTTGTGGGGCTGCGGGGCAGTGCGGCCGAGCTGCGCCTGCCCCCCACCAACTTCTGGATCTACCCCCACAATGAACTGGATACCATGTACGGGCCCCCCAGCACCCTGGAGTGGGCATGGGGAGGGGGGGCAGCCAGGGGCTGGGTGGGATGTACAGTGGTTGGGTGCAGGGTGGTCGGGTATACAGTGGGTGGATCGGTTGTACAGTGATGGGGGAGCATGGTGGACAGGTTGGAGGTACAGGGGTTGGGTGCGTGCTGGATGCGCAGTAGTGGATTGGGTGCATGGTCATTGGGTGTATGTTGGTTGCGTTGGGTGCATGGTGGGTGCAGGGTGGTTGGGTTGGGTGCATTGTGGGTAGATTGGTTGTATGGTGGTGGGTGCACGGTGTTTGGGTTGGGTCTGTGGCAGGTTGGGTGCATACTGGGTGGATTGGTTGCACATTGGTGGGAGCAGCTGGGTTGGGTATATGGTGCGCTGGGTGCATGGTGGGTGGATTGGTTGTACGTTGGTGGGTGCAGGGTGGACAGGCCGGGTGTGTGGTGGTGTTTGGGTGGTTGGGTTGGGTGTATGGCAGGTTGGGTGCACGCTGGATGCATGGGGGGCGGTGGGTGCACAGCGCTGCCCGCTCTGCCCACAGGATGACCCAGTACGCTGCTCTGAGTCGTGACGACGTCCCCGAGAACCTGGCCATGATGTTCATCACCTTCCCTGCTGCCAAGGACCCCACCTATGAACAGCGGCACCCAGGTACGGGGTGGGGGGGTCCCCCAGCCAGGACTATGGGGCGGGCACCACCACCAGTACCACGTCCCAGGCTGACATGGGCACTGGTGGGGTTGTCACCGGTGTCCCCCCCGCAGGCCGGTCCTGCATGACCATCCTGACCATGGCACGGTACGAGTGGTTCGAGGAGTGGGCCGGAACCCGCGCCAAGCACCGCGGCGCCCAGTACCAGCAGTACAAGATGAGCATCGCCCAGCGGCTGCTGGAGCGGGCGCTGCAGCGCTTCCCTCACCTCCGCGACAAGGTGACAGCCCCGCTGCATCCCCTGGCACCCCCGTGGGGACCAAGGGGGGCTGCAGGGATGGGGCGTCCTGTAGGGCTGGGGTGCCTTGTGATGGGATGCCCCATGGGTGTGAGTGTAGAGTGGGGATTGTGTGCCGTATGGGATGCGGTGCCCTATGGTATGTGCTTGGTGGGGTTGGGGTACCCTTTGGGCTTGGGGTACCCAATGGGGATCCACCCAACAGAACGGGTGCCCAGTGGGGACCCCCCAGAGCCATGGTGCAGCCCAGCCCCCCCAGCAACTTTGCACCCACCAGGCAGGCTTGGAGCTGTTGTGGTGGGACCTGCTGTTTGGTGGGAAGGGCCCTGCGTCCCCTGTGCCCTAAGCCCCCCATTGTACCCTGAGCCCCACATTGTGCCCCTGCAGGTGGAGTTCGTGGAGGCAGCGTCCCCACTCACCAACCAGCACTACCTGGCGGCTCCCCGTGGGGAGATGTATGGGGCCGAGCATGACGTCGCCCGCTTCAGCCCGGCTGTGGTGGCCGCCATGAGAGCCGAGACACCCGTGAAGAACCTCTACCTGACGGGTAAGGGACCTGCATCCCCCCGTTCCCCCCTGCATGGGGGAGGCCCTCCCATGGTGGTGGCCGTGTCCTGTGACGCTGTCTCCAGGGCAGGACGTGTTCAGCTGTGGGCTGGCAGGGGCCCTGCACGGGGGGCTCATCTGTGCCTCTGCCGTCCTGGGCCGCCTGCTCTACGTGGACCTGCTGCTCCTCAAGAGGAGGATCAAGAGGCGCCAGGGCCGGCAAACGGCGTGACAGGGACAGCGCCGGGCTCAGGGAGCCCCTGTGTCCTGCTGGGCTGGGCTTGGCTCCTGGGATGGGGACAGGGATGAGGTGGGATGGACGTGGAGATAGGGGTTGGGATGAGATGGGGTGGAGATGGAGGTGGGGATGGGAATAGATACGGACATAGGAATAGGGGTGGGGATGAAGTAGAATGGGGATGGGGATGAGATGGGATGGAGGTAGAGATAGGGGTGAGGATGGGTTGGGATGGGGATGGGAATGGATAGGGACATAGGGATAGGGGTCAGGATGGGGGTGAAATAGATGGAATGGGGATGGGGATGAAGAAGGGGAAGGGGATGGGAACAGAGATAGGGACAGGGGCAGGGTGTCAGGGCCCCACTCGGCAATGTCCAGGCTGCACCCACAAGCACCACCCCCCCAGAACCTTCTCCCTTGTACCCTGGTCCCCTCCGACCCTCCCATCCCAGGAACCAGCGCAGCAGAGAGTTTGGCACTTTAAACACAATAAATAGAGAACTCCATGGCCCCACATCCCCCCCTGGTCCTCAAGAACCCGGGGGTGGGGGGGAGGCATGGTGGTGTGGGCCCAGGAGTCTGGGGGAGCATTGACCTGAGCATCACAGGGTGATCCGAGTGATCAGGAGCCGGGGTCTGTGCCCCCCGGGAAGGGCAACGCTGTCCTCAGGGGGATGACCCCTAGAAGCTGGTCTGGGGGGGCTGAGCCCCAGGGCCATGGTCACACTCAGGGCACAGCCCCTGCAGTGAGGGGTACAGGAAGGGCTTCGCTGTCACCTGAGGGGGTCAGTGGAGGGGGCATGTGGCATCCATAGTCCCTCATGCTCTGATGAGCCCCATCACCCCACACCCACAGCACCCATCACCCCATAGCTCCCAGCACCCATCACCCCATAGCTCCCAGCACCCATCACCCCACACCCACAGCACCCATCATCCCATAGCTCCCAGCACCCATCACCCCACACCCACAGCACCCATCACCCCATAGCTCCCAGCACCCATCACCCCACACCCACAGCACCCATCATCCCATAGCTCCCAGCACCCATCACCCCACACCCACAGCACCCATCACCCCACACCCACAGCACCCATCACCCCATAGCTCCCAGCACCCATCACCCCACACCCATAGCACCCAGCACCCCATAGCCCCAGCACCCCATAGTCCCCAGCACCCATCACCCCACACCCACAGCACCCGTCATCCCATAGCTCCCAGCACCCATCACCCCGCACCCATAGCACCCAGCACCCCATAGCCCCAGCACCCCATAGTCCCCAGCACCCATCACCCCACACTCACAGCACCCATCACACCATAGCCCCCATCACCCCATAGTCCCCAGCACCCATCACACTGTACCATCAGCACCCACCGCCCCATAACCCCACTGCCCCATAACCCTCAGTACCCGCTGCCCGCGGGCCCCACCTCGCTGTATGGGGGGGGGTCGATCCCCGCAGGCAGCGCGGGCAGCGCGGGCAGCGGAGCCAGCGGGGGGGGCGCGGGGCCGCGGCGGTCCCCGTGGGGCGGGGGGGGCGCGGGGGCTCGGCACAGCTTGCAGCAGACGTAGAAGAGCACGATGAGGAAGACGATGGCCATGAGGGTGATGACGATGATGATGAAGAACATGGTCCTGGGGACACCGAGAGGCATGTGTTGGGGAATGGAGGATCCCCCCCACCCAGGCACCATTATGGGGTGCCCCCGGCCCCCCCCTAAGGAACTCAGGCTGCCTGGCACCCTCATTACCAGAGCTGGACTCCGGACCCCGGTGCCCAGGGGCACCCCACTCCCTGTGCCCAGCACCCAACACCGGGTGCCCTTTGCACCCTTCATGCCCCACTGTGCACTTTGCCCTGGGTGGGGGCTCGGGGGGGACCCTGTGCTGGAGCGCTCTGGGGCCATAGGGCTGGCACCCTGTGGTGGGAGGGGGACTCTGTCCTCCAGTGCTGCAAAGGTAGGGGGTGTCCCACACTGAGGGGATGCAATGGGGTCCCCAGGGACTGGGTGCTCCTGGTGTCCTCCCCTGCGGATGGGGACCTGGCATCTGCCCCCAGGCCTGCTGCACCCATGGCCCTTCTCGGGGTGTCCCTCATCCCTCCCTCCTCCTTCCCCATCCCGGGAAGCTTGGGGGGGCCTGCTCAGCTCCGTGTCCCTGTGTGCCCCCCCCCCTTCCCCCCGCCTGGGGACACCTTGGGTTCGCCCACACCTCTGTCTTTCCCCACCACATCTGGCTCCCAGCTGTGGGATGGGGCCCTTCCCCATGCTGCTGATGTGGCAGCCAGCATGACTTGTGTCCCTGTGTCCCATATCTCCAGTGTTCCCGTGTCCCCCTGTCCCCCCGACCCCATATCCCCCGTGTCTGTGTATGTGCGGTATCCATGTGTGTGTGCACACGTATGTGCAGCACACACTCGGTGTGTGGGGAAGCAGCATAACAAGGGGTGCCTGGGGAGGTTCATGGGGTGCAGAGGCTGGCGCATGGGGTGCCCAGACTGACACAAGGAGCCCATGGGGTTTATAGGGTGCAGGAGTGACATGGGGTGCTCAGGTGGCTCCCAGGCTGTAAAAGGTGGCACAGGGGCTGCCCGGCGCTGCGCATGGGGTGAGCATTGGGTGCGCCTGGGGCATGTAAAGGATGCACAGGGGGTGCACAGGGGGTGCACAGGGAACACCCATCCTCACACAGGTTGTGCCAGAGCCGAGCCGGCGGCGAGACCGAAGGATCCGGCTCATGCCGATCCCGCAGGTGTGAGGAGGAGCCGGCTCAGGGCCGTAAGCTCCCCAAAGCCGATCAGCGCCCTGAGCCCTGTGCAGGGGGGTGCCCGCACCGTGCCCCCAGTATCGCGGTGAGCACAGGAGCTGCACAGGGGCGGGCGGCAGTGGCAGAGGGGACCTTGGGTGGGGACACCCAAGGGGGCGGTTTGGGAGCAGGGTGCAGGGGGCTGCGGGTGCTTTGACCTGGGTCATCCCCCTGAGGGGTTCCTGCTTCCCGGGCACGGGCCACGAGAGGCTCCAGGGGCATAATTGGCTCAAGGGCTTAGGGAGGGATTTGCCTCCACACGACCTCCTGTGCCCCCGGCAGGTCCCGCATGGGGACACCCCCTCCTGCATCCCACCCCTCCCTGCGCACTGAGTGTGCCGGGTGTCAGCCGCTGCTGTGGGCACAGAAGCCGTGGCCATGGGGCAGGACGGTGCCGGGGTTTTATTTTGGCTCCTAATTACAGGGTGGGATTAAATCCGGGCTGGAGGCAGAAATAGCCCTGAAGGCAGGTGGGTGCCGCCGGCCAAACACGGCCGGACACGTGAGCACCCAACCCCAGGGTGCACATGCTGCACACACGTACACACACATGTAGACACACATGTATACACACGTACACACACGTACACACACGTACACACACATGTACGCACACATGTACGCACACATGTACACACATGCACACACACACGTACACACACATGTAGACACACATGTACACACACGTACACACACGTACACACACATGTACGCACACATGTACGCACACATGTACACACACGCACACACACACGTACACACACATGTAGACACACATGTACACACACGTACACACACATGTACGCACACATGTACGCACACATGTACACACACATGTAGACACACATGTACGCACACATGTACACACACATGTACGCACACATGTACGCACACATGTACGCACACATACACACACACGTACACACACATGTACACACACGTACACACACACGTACACACACGTACACACACATGTACACGCACACACACACACACACACACACGTACACACACATGTACACACACGCACACACACATGTACACACACACGTACACACACATGTACACACACACGTACACACACGCACACACACATGTACACACACACGTACACACATGCACATGCATCCCCCAGCACATGGAGCCTTCCCAGCCCCATGGATGTCCCTGTGTGCTTGTATGGGCAGGCAGGGCTACCACAGCGCCACCAGTTCCATCGGGCACTGTCCCCAGGTGACCCCATCCCATCACTGCCCGGTTCCCAGCCCAGGATGGCGCTGGGGGAGACACATGGGGCAGCCGGGCACTGGTGCCACCCCAGCACGGCCACGCCAGGGTGGGACACGCTGCTGTCCCCACCAAACCCCGGTGGTGGCACAAGCGGGGCACCTGCGGTGTGCCTCAGTTTCCCCGTCAGGGTGCGAGGCTGGGGGCTGAGATGCCTCTGTGCAGCCGGGTGTGCGCAGCCGGGTGTCCCTATCCCCTCCCGGCCGCTGCTCCCTGGGGACAGGGATGCCGCCGAGGGGACCGTGTGTGCCTACATCCCTTGCCCCGTGCCCTGCCCCGCTCCTGCCCCTCTCTAGCCCCGCGCCTCCTGCCCCGCCGCGGCCCCTCTCCCTTCCCTCGGCCCGGCCGATCCCGCTCTGGCTCCCCTGCTTGGAGCCAGTTTTTCCACAGCTTCTTCCAAGAGCCGCTAATGAGAAACAAACGGGATTCTCCGGCCGCTGCTGTCACCGCCCACACACCGCCGGCGGCGTTCCGGGGCATCCCCAACTTGCCCATCCTGCACCAACCCCAGGCAACCCCATCCTGATCATTCAGCACCATCCCCAGGCATCCCCATCCTGCCCATCCAGCACTATTCCTGGGCATCCCCATCCTGCCCACCCAGCACCATCCTGGGCATCCCCATCCTGCACATCCAGCATCAACCTGGGCATCCCCATCCTGCACATCCAGCATTATTCTTGGGCATCTCTATCCTGCCCACCCAGCACCATCCCTGGGCATCCCCATCCTGCTCATCCAGCACTATCCTGGGTATCCCCATTCTGCTTATGCACTGCTGCCCCTGGGCACCTCCATCCTTGCCACACGCCACAGTCCCCAGGCATATCCATCCTGTACATCCAGCCATCATCCCTGGGAATCCTTGTTCTGCCCATCTAGCCACCATCCCAGGAAGTTCCATGCTGTCTTTGTTCCACTGCCCCAGGTCACCTTCATCCTGCTCACCCCAGGTCATCTTCATCCTTCCCATCCAGCACCATCCCAAGATGTCTTCGTCCAGTTTATCCAGCACCAACCCTGGCCATTTCCATCCGGCCAATCCAGCACCATCCCCACATCTCCATCCTGCCCATGCACCACTGCTAATGAGAAGCAAATGAATGGGCTTGTCCGGGCATCTTCATGCTGCCCATGGGCATCTCTCCTGGGCATCTCCATTCTTCTCATGCACCACCGCCCCAGGGCACCTCCATCCCATCACAAAGCAGGGCTAGGGCAGGGTCCCACCATTCCCTCAGCAGCCTCCTCCACTGTGTATGTCCCAGCAGGGACGTGGCTGTGGCCAGGGCCAGGCACAGGAGGTGTGAGGGAGTCCCGAGCTGTCCCCCCGCCGCGTCCCCCCCGGCTGCCGTGGCTCAGCTGGGGCCGCAGCCAAGCCCAAGCTCTTCCAGTTGGCCTCAGTTATCTGCAGCTCCGGAGCCAGTCACATTTTCCACTGAGCCTGTTTGTGTTTGAAAGCAGCCGGGAGGAGGGGAGAGGAGGGAGTGCGGGAGAAGGGCAGAGACCCCCTGGGATCTGCGTTCACATCATGAAAAGTGGGACAGTGCCTTTGTGGAGGAAGGGATGGGAGCAGGATTGTCGTCCAGCAGCAGCTGAAGGTGGGAGTGGGATGAAGGAATGGGATCGGTAGCAGGGATGGGAGCAGTACCTGGGATGGGAGTGTGGCTCCAGATGGGAGCATCACCTGGAGATGGTACCCAAGAACGGAGCCATGACCCATGATGCGAGCATGGCCTGGGGGTGGGAGGGCAGTTTGGGTGTGGAAGCAGCACCCATGAATGGAATAGCACCCAGGGAGGGCACAGTACCCATGGATGGATCAGCACCTGTGGACGGAGCAGCACCCAGGGATGGTGCAGTGCCGATGGATGGTGCAGTGCCCATGGATGGAGCAGTGCCCATGGATGGAGCAGCACCCATGGATGGAGCAGCACCCATGGATGGAGCAGCACCCAGGGATGGAGCAGCACCCAGGGATGGAGCAGCACCCAGGGATGGTGCAGTGCCCATGGATGGAGCAGTGCTCATGGAGGGGGTGGTGCTCATAGATGGAGCAGCACCCATGGATAGAGCAGCACCCGGAGATGGAGTGGTGCCCATGGCTGGCACAGTGCCCGTGGAAGGAGCAGCGCAGAGCCGGCGCAGGCGGTGGATGAGCCGAACCCTTCTGCTCCCCGTTGTCACAGGCTCGATGTTCGCAGCTCCCTCCTCATCCTCAGGCTGTGGGCCCTGGGCAGTGCAATCCCCGCCGGGGCTGCGGGGCCGGGCCGGTTCCTCGAGCGCAGGAGCAGGGGCCAGGAGCGGGCTCAGCCGGAGGGGACGTCACCGGGGCCGGATCCTCGCCTGCTTCCTCGAAGGAGCCGCCGCTGCGTGCCAGGGTGACGCTGGCGGCTCGGGCCTGACCTGGTTTCTTTTCTCCAGCCCTTCCCCGCTCCGGCTTCCCTCCGGCACTGCCTGGCCGCGGCCAGAGCGAGCGCCGAGCGCTCCGCCGGCTCCGTGGGCGGCAGGAGTTTGGCCCCGTCCGGCCGGGCTGGAGCCGGATGCGGTGCAGCTTCACAGCCGCGGCACCAGCACCGGCAACGGCACCGGCACCGGCAGCACCGGCATCGGCAGCACCAGCAGCGGCACCGGCAGCGGCACCAGCACCGGCACCGGCAGCACCAGCAGCGCCACCGGCAACGGCAGCACTGGTGTTCCATCGGGAACCGGCCTGGCTGCGGGGACGTGGAAGAGTGGAGGGGGGTGGCAAAGGGGTGGCCCATGTGGGTCTTGTGTGTGTGCAGCCTTGAGCAGGCAATGCATGGCACAGGCATGGCACAGGCATGTGAACCCAGCTGGTGCTGCCCAGCACACACAAGAGCATGAGCAGGGGTTGCACACGTGTTACACACCCATGGGTTATAGGTGCCTGCATTGCACTCACAGATGCACCCATGCAGGGCTTGCATGCACAGGGTTGCATGTTGCACACACATGGGTTATAGGTGCATGTGTTGCACACACAGATGCATGTGTGCAGGGCTTGTACATGCAGCCTCACAGCCCATCTCCGTCCCACTCCTTTGGGGCCTGGCTCCAGCTGCCTGTCGCCTGTGCCTGGAAAAACACCGAGATTCCCAGTCGAACATGCTCTGTGGCCCACAGGAGACCAGGTTTAGGGTCATAGGGCTGGCGGCTGGCGGGTGCTCAAGCCTGTATTAGACATAAGAGAATCCCCAACGGCCTGGCTGTGCAGCCAGGGTAGTAATGCTCAGGGAGCTCAGACCAGCCAGCTCCTGGCAGCTCCCTGGGGCTGGGAGCTGGGAGCTGCTCCAGTGGGAAGCATCCCAGGGTGCTGCTGTGGGCAGGGTGACGGGGTCCTGGGGGACCTGTGAGTGTGGGGGAGCTAGATGTGGGGAGGGGGGGTGGGCGGAGACGATGGAGGAGAGGGGATGGATGGAGCAGGGAGAGGGAAGGAGGATTTGAGGGCATGGAAAAGGAGGGAGGGAGGAAGTGGTGGAGGCAATAAAGGAATGTAAAGTGGTAGAGTGGATGGGTGGGTGGATGGATGAGTGCATGGATGGATGGATGGATGGACAGACGGATGGATGGATGGATGGGGGGGGCAGACAGGTGGCTGCAGTGAGGGGTAGCTGTGTCATGTCCAAGAGGGACACTTAGCGGGGCGTCATCACACCCTAAAGGCCAAAAGCCCCCCTTGGTGTCACCTCTCATTCCCTCTTTGCCTCAGGCCCTCTCCACCCCGTAGTGCAGCACCAACCCCCGGCTGCCCATGGTGTGTCCCCATTGCTGTTCACGGCACCGTATCCCACCCTTTCCCCTGCCCCCCCAGCGCTGCGCAGCTCCCGCAGCCCGCCCGGGCTGGGCAGGCTGGGGAAGACCACGCACATCGAGGGGGTCCCTCCCGCACCCCCACTCCCTCCGCGGCCCTGGCCCGGCACCGCTGCCGACGTGGAGGCTGCGCTGGGACGTGTCCGCGGCGCCGGGAGCCAAGGGCATCGCCTGGCCCGGGATGGGGGGGCCGCGCCCTCCCCCCGACGGGAGGCACCGCCCGCGGCCGCACCGGGCCCGGGCCCGCAGGGAGGGGGCTGCTCCCGGCAGCGGGGCATGGACGGGGCCGGGGGGACCCCGCTGCTGCCCCTCGCAGGGGGCTCTGTGAGCACCAAGGGGGTGCCCATGGGGACCCCGTGCGTGCCTCAGTTTCCCCACGGCTCACGCTGTGCTGGGGCAGGGACCGGAATGGGGCTTTTCGGGGGGGGGAAGAAATGACTTTTTTTGGCTTTGCCCCAATTTCATCCCTTTTAAATCCTTTTGTTGAAGGGTCCCGCCCCCTCCGCACATGTCCCGCCCTTCCCCTCTCCCATCCCCCCCCCCCTTCTTTCCCAACCACCCCCCTCTATATTTCCACGATGGCTGGATCCTGCTGCCAAAGCGGCTGGGACGGGACGTGGCAGGGATGGATGGATGGATGGATGGATGGATGGATGGATGGATGGATGGATGGATGGGGGATGCCGTGGAGATGGGGGACATGGAAGGGATGGGGGAGACCCCCATGGGAATGGGGGACACCATGGTAATGCGGGGACACGGTGGGGATGTGGGACCCTATGGTAATGCAGATACACCATGGGGATGGGGAGGACATCCTCTGAGGATGGAGAACCCCATGGGTATGTAGGACATGGAAGAGATGGAGGGAACCCCATGGGGATGGGGGGGACCATGAGGGGTGGTGGAGGAACATTGGGGAGATAGGGGACACGGAAGTGGTGATGAGTCCCCATGGGGTTGTGGGACACGGAAGGGACGAGGGGTCCCGGTGGAGAGCAGCAGGCTGCAAGGGAAGAGTTAACCCCCCCTTGTCCATGCTGATCCCCTGGGCAGGGAACTGGGATGAACTGGGGTGGGGGGAGCCGGGAGGAAGGTGCTGACGTGGGGCTGGGAAGTGGCTGGGGGAGGAGGAGGAGGAGGAAGAACTGAGGCTGGGCTGGAGCATCGCTGCTGCTTGAGCCTGGTTCCAGCTGGAGGGACCCCTTATCGGGGGCGGTGGAGATGGAGGGGCCGGGCTGGGGAGGGCGGAGCTGGGGGGCACAGACCCAGCTCCCCTGCCCGGCCCCACCCAGCTCTGCCTTGTTTGGGGTGGATGAATCCTGCCCCACAAGTGAGCCACACCTCCTAGCCCCACAGACCGTGGGACACCCAGCTTTGGGGATCCCCTTCCCCATGGACCCAGCAACTCTCTGGAGCAAGTGGTGGGCCTGGGTAGGCAGGGAGGTTGGGGAACCCCCATGGATGTGGGGCTTTGGAGCACTGGTGTCCCTGCACCTCCCAGGGGGCATCCACCTCATCCACACCTCGTCTGCCCATCTGTCCATCCTGCACCATCCACACCCCCACTGCTGCCTGTGTCTGGAGGACCCCAGCCCCCAAATCTGAATCAAATCATTCCCAATGTGATAAACTGCAGCCCAAGACCCCCCCAGCCCAACCATCCAACAACGTCAACCCCAACACAACCACCACCAACCCAAACACCCCAACTACCCACCCAGCAGCCCCAACCCAACAACCCAAATACCCCAACCCAACATCAGCAAACCACCAACCTCAACCTGACAACACAGTGACGCCAACCAGCCCCAACAACCCAACAACCCCAACCACCCCCAACAACCCAACAACCTCAATCACTATCCAACAACCCCAACCACCACCCAACAACCCCAACCATCCCCAACAACCCAACAACCCCAACCACCCCCAACAACCCCAACCACCCCCAACAACCCAAGCCACCCCCAACAACCCAAGCCACCCCCAACAATCTCAACCTCCAACCTAACAACTCCAACCATCACCCAACAACCCTAACCCGACCGCCCCATCCAGCACCCAGCTCCCTGACAGGGGAGACCTGGATCTCCAGGGTGCCCCCCACAGCCGGGGTCCCACTGCCCGGGGCAGTGGAGGGTGCGAGGCTGTGCTGGGAGCCCCATCCCTGGCCACGTGGCACCGGAGCCATGGTCCCCGCCAGGCCCTGGGCTCCCGGCCAGCCCGTGGTGGATGAGGTCACCCGGCGCTCTGCCGGGAGGAATCCCAGCCAGGCTGCAGCACCGGCAACAGCCCGGGAGCCCCCATGTCCCCATCCCCATCACATCCCCATCCCCTTCCTCATTCTCATCCCACCCCCATCCCCTTTCTTATTCCCATCCCCATTCCAATCCCATCACATCCCCATCCTCATCCCCATCGTATCCTCATTCCCACTCTCATCCCCATCCAGTACCCCATCCCCATCCCCCAGAGATGCTTTTCCTGGGAGTGGAATGACGAGGGTGAGGGGATCCAAAGTCCTGGGGGCTGTGGAGAGACTGAGGGGAGCTCTGCATCCTTCCCCATCCCATGGTCCAACTGGGATGGCGCTGGGAGCATTGCCCCATCCCCAGGATGCCCCGGTGGAGGGTGCTGGGGGGGAGCAGCAAATTCTTCAATGAAACTGAAAAGGAGGAAAAAAGGGAAGGGGGGGGGGGAGGAGGAGGGAAAATAGGAGCGAGTCAGGAACTGCAACGGAAAATGTTCGGCGTGGACTCGGCCCTCAGAGTTTCCATCCCAGCTCCCTGAGCCCAGACAGTGGGGCCTGGGCTGGGCTGGGGCTCCCGGCCCCCCAAAAAAACCCCAGTGACGACCCCCGGGTTGCCCCTCAGCTCCCCTTCTTTGTGGGGTGCAGATGGGTGGGATGAGCCCCCCAGGAGGGACTCAGTCCCACGATGTGGGGTGCAGAGGGTTGGGATGAGGTTCCCAGCCCTGGGAAGGGGGCAAAGCCCAAACCCCCTCCTCGCTGGTCCCATCGCAGCAGAGGGACCCCCTTGCTGCAGTTGTCACTTCCATGTCCCCCGTTCAAGTCGGGGTCCCCGGCCACCCTGCTGGGGACAGGAGGTGGCCCCATTGCGCCCCCCCCGGCAGCGGCACCCGCGCCGGGCAGCGGCGTGGCGCTGGCAGCCCGATTGGAGCCGTTTGCCTGTCCCGGTTGGAGCGGCTGGAAATAGCCGGGAGTCGCGGCCCGTGATTACCGGGTTTTGCCCTGCCCGCCACAATTGAGGGTGCCGAGGGCAGGAATAGCCCGGGCGGAGCCGGGCTGCGGGCTGCGGGCGGGCTGGGACGGGGAAACTGAGGCACCGAGTCCCCCAGCATGTCCCCATGGGGAGTGAGGTGGGGATCAAGGCAGTGTGGGGGGAAATACCCCCCCCCAAAGGGCTTCATAGGGCTGGTGCTGTGGGTCCTTTGGGAGCGTGTGTGGGTTCCTCAAGTGGGGACCTCAATGGTGTCAAATCTCCCTGACGGTGTCGAGCACCTGTGTGTCACCACCTCACTGTCACCCACTGCCATTGGGTGGGACATGGTGGGGACCGGTGGGATGGGTGCGGGACAAGGGGCGGGATGACGGGATGGGGGAGATGGACACGGTGCGGGGCCAGCTCCTGGGGCTGCCGAGTGGGGAAAGGAGGGGGGAGAAAAAAGTGAGTTAATGGGATCCATGTGTCTGCATTAACTCACACCAGATGCCGACGTCTGCTCCAGGCAAACCAACCCCAGACCCCCCCCCCCCCCCAACCCCGGCCCCATCGGCGCTGGGTGTCAGTACCCTACCCAAAGGGGGTGGGCAAACCCCCCCCACCCCACCGTCACCCCGCATCCATGGGGCAACTGCAGCCCTGTGTGCGCTCACCAGCTTTTTAGAGCATCCAAAACATTTTTGATGTGAGCACTGAATTTTTGCCATGGCAATGGACTTTTTGGGGTGACCACCAGCTTTTTGGGGTGTCCAACCCCACCAGCTGCAGGTCCAGTGTGCACCAGTAAAACCAGTTTGGGTTGTTTGGGAAAGAGTCTCGGATCCCTTCGAAGGCTGGGGGTGGCTGCGTGTGACAGCCCCTTGTCCCCGAGGTACCAGAGATGGTCCCAGAAGGTGGGTGCAGGTCCCAGCACCCCACAGCATCCCCATCCCACAACCCTGTGCACAGGAGCCGGAGCAGGCCTACGCTTGGCGTCTCCCATTCCGCTTCCTTGCATCCTAACGGCTTTTCCAGGCTCTTTGCATTTTATTATTACCCTCATTATTCTATTTTCCTTTTTTTTTGTCGAGCGGGATTTCTTCCCTTTTCCCTCCCAGCCCCCAAACCCTGCACAGAACCCTCCTGCATTCCTGGGGCGGGTGGCTGGGGGGCTGATGAGGTGGCATCGTCCCGTTCCATCCCATCCCGTCCCATCCCGTCTCCCCCCCTTTTCCCTCTCTCCCTCCCTCTCCATGCATATAAAAACTTAAAAAACATTATAAAAACCCCAATGACATTCTTTTCTTTTCTGTCATGCTGCAAAAATTAAAGACACATCTTCAGGCTGGAGCCCAGCCAAGGGCTTGCGAGTCGCCGAGGCAGGATTGGAGGAGGCTTCTCACTGCAACGTGTCTCGGATGCATGGATACAGGGCCAGCTGCTCCCGGCGCGCGCACGCGTGTCCCTGTCTGCATGCGTGTGCATGCGTGTCTGTGTGTGCGCACAGAACTGCTCCTTGGGTAGGTTTGCTGCTTCTCCTCTCTGCATTGAGTTGCAGCTGGAAGGAAAGAGCTGGGGAAGTCACTGGGGGTTGGGGGGGTTTGGAGCAAGTTTTGGGTGGATTTTTGCTATTTCAATGCAATTCCTCCCCCCCCCCCCCCCCCCGCCTTTATTTCGTTGTTCAATTGCAGTGATTTATAACTATTAAAGATGATAAATAATAAATATATTAATGAAAAAACCCTGCTTGGGAGGGGTTTCCCCTCTGTGTTGAGCCCAGTGCTCCCAGTGCCCTGTGCACCACAGTGCTCGGGGGACAAACAGAGGTGCACGAGCCAGACCCAGCTCTTTGCTCCCTCTCGCATCAAGACCCCAGCCCCATTTCTCACTTTATTCCCCTAAAAATCACCCCTTATGTAGGTGTCCCCCCGTTGCCCAGGTGCCACATCCCCTTTGCAGGGCTCTTTCCTCTACCCCCATGCCCCAGCCCTGGTAAATACGTATATTTTTTGGCGTGTAATTACAGCCTCTCAAATTGCATGGTCGATTGTGGATTATTGTCAAGGAGCTTTTGCTTTTTCCAACCAACGTGGCTCCTTCAAATGTGGAAACGGCTGTGGAAGTGTGCCAGGAGGGGGGAGAGGGGAGCGGGATGGAGAGGAGGGAGAGGGCTGGGGACGAGAAAGGGGAAAAGATGGATAGAAAGAGAAAAGAGACTGAAAAAGAGTGTTCCTTTGGGGTGTTTTGGGGTGTCTGAAGGTTGGGGGGTCCCACATGGGGATTGTGGCCCAAGAGGTACTCCAGGGTCCTGGTGCTCATGTCCTTGTCCTTTGCACTGTGCTAGGGTAGGAGGGTGAATGATGGGGAGCCCCGGGGGGGGGAAAGTGGGTGACGGATGGGGGGTGTTTGCAGTCCCCTGAGGCCCCAGTATCCCATGGCACTGAGGTGCCCCAGGTGCCACATGTCACGTTGCCTGTCCCCTCCCTGCGTGGCCATATCCACCCCCCCAACACCTCAGGATGGGGATCCCCCCCCCAAACTCATCCTAGCACCCCCTTCCCACCCACCCCACAACCACGCGTGTGCATAGTTGTGCATGCGTGTGCAAGGATGGATGGACGGACAGACAGACTGGGGGAGGGGGGGAAGGGCTGAGGGGTGCCCCCCGACTCGCTGGGTGCCGCTGATTGGCCGAGGGGCTGTCCAAAATTCCCTGGTTGCGATGGGTCCCACCTCTCCCCGCCGGCACATCGTATATAAGGGGAGACGAAGGAGTGGGCTAGGGCAGTAGGAAGTTTCTGCTGGGGTCTGGATTTGGAGCTCCAGAGTTGGATCGGCCCCGTATGACCCCAACCTAAGAACAAAAGAGACCCCAAAGAGTCTACATGTCTAATATTTAGACATGTTCAGCTTTGTGGATTCTCGGTTACTGCTGTTGATAGCAGCGACTGTACTACTCACCCGCGGGCAAGGAGAAGAAGACAGTAAGTAGTTCGGCATCCGCGACGGTCCTCAGCACTGTTGGGATGCGAGGTGGTGGTGGGATGAGGTTGGGTGGCATCGTCAACGCTTGGTCCGGCTGCCATGGCCTGGGGACGGGTCAAGGGGTGGTTGGCATCCGAAGCAGAAAACGCACCCCAAACCAGGGAGGGGGAAAGACGAGAGGAAAAGGAGGATCGGGAGGACTCGGGGGTGAAGGGGTTCAGGGGGTGCCTGAGCTGACGCTGAGAGCCGGGGCGCCCTGCCAAGAGCGGGGCGGGAGGGAAGGGTGGAGAGGAGCCGGAGGGAAGGAGGGAGCTGGGGAAAAAGGGGAGGAGGAGGAGGAGGGAGGGAAAGGGGGGAAAGAGCGCGGGAGCTAGGGGGAAGAGGCGAGGGGGGGAGCAGGGGGGAGCGGGGGGTGGGCCCTGCCCCGGGAGCTGCAAAACCCATCAGGAAAGAATTAGACAAGTCCTGGATGATTCATACGCGAAACGTCCCGGGCTGGCCCGGCGGGACCGGACTGCCCCGCTGCGCCTCACCGCGGCTGCCCCCTGCACCATGGGCACGGGGCGCAGGGACGAAGCCGGGCCGGGAGCACCCGCGGGTCCGACCCAGCTCGGCACCGCGGGGAGATTTTGTGCCTTTTTTGATTTTTTTTTTTTTTACTTTTTTGGGACATTTTGCACTTGAACATCTGCGGTCTGCAGTTTGCAGCGGCCACTCTGCAGTTTGCAGTTGCTATTCTGCAGTTTCCAATAGCTATTTGCAGTTTCCAGTTGCCATTTGCATTGGCCACTCTGCAGTTTGCAGTGGCCATTTGCAGTTTGCAGTGGTCATTCTGCTGTTTCCAGTTACCATTTACGGTTTCCAATGGCCATTCTGCAGTTTCCAATGCCCTTTCTGCTGTTTGCAAGGGCCGTTCTGCAGTTTCCAGTTACCATTTACAGTTTCCAGTGGCCATTCTGCAGGTTCCAGTGGCCATTCTGCAGGTTCCAGTGGCCGTTCTGCAGGTTCCAGTGGCCGTTCTGCAGGTTCCAGTGGCCGTTCTGCAGGTTCCAGTGGCCATTCTGCAGGTTCCAGTGGCCGTTCTGCAGTCTGCAGTGGTCATTCTGCAGTTTGCAGTTACCATTTACAGTTTCCAGTGGCCGTTCTGCAGGTTCCAGTGGCCGTTCTGCAGTCTGCAGTGGTCATTCTGCAGTTTGCAGTTACCATTTACAGTTTCCAATGGCCGTTCTGCAGTTCCCCTCCTGCCTTTGCCCTCTTGCAGCGGGTGTTCAGCCTTTTCCCTTTCCCCTCTTTGCGAGAGCCGCTTTTCCCTTTGCCTTTTGCAACGGGTGTTTTGCAGTTCCCAGTTTGATTTTCGCCTCCTTTTGCTCTCACCAAGCCGGGGCCCACTGGCAGGGCCACCACCCCACCCCATCTCCAGGCCCCTTCTCTGCCATGGGGCAGCCCTATGGCTCTGGCTCGCTGCCCCAACGTCTGCTTCCAGTCTCTGCGCTCTTCTTCCCCAGCCCATCCGGCCTGAGCCAGCCCTATCCCGCAGCCGCCTGGATCTAATTTCAGCCCAGACATTGGGGCCAACCCACTCGATCCCTCTCATCCCGTCCCATTCCCATCCCATCCCTGTCCCCTGTGGACAAGGGGACCCCAGCGCTGACCCCCTGCCCGCCGTGGGGGTATTTGCCTTGGCGGGGTAAGGAAGCTGGAGCTGGCTGGAAGGGTTTGTTTAAATTCCAGCGTATGTGGGAAGAGTTTATTGTGGTGCTTTTCCTGTGTCACCGAGATGGGATGATGAGAACCAGATGAAGGGAGAGAAGCTGCAGGAGCGAGGCGAGGGGGATGGAGGGGAGGGTGAGGAAGAGCAGAGCTGTGTGTGGGGCCGTGCCCCCCTCCCTCACATCTCTCCCTGCTCTCTGCAGTCCAAACTGGAAACTGCATACAGGATGGTCTAACGTACAACGACAAAGATGTGTGGAAACCAGAACCCTGCCAGATTTGCGTCTGTGACAGCGGCAACATCCTCTGCGACGAGGTGATCTGTGAGGACACCTCCGACTGCCCCAACGCTGAGATCCCCTTTGGAGAATGCTGCCCCATCTGTCCCGACACCGACGGTACCGCCCCGTTCCCCCCCGAACCCCCGGCGGCGTGGTCCCCTTGGCTCAGTGCCCATCCCCGTGGTGTCTGGGCTGCGGGGGGGTCACAGCGGGATCCTCCAAACCCCCCTCCTTTCTCCCACAGCCTCCCCTGTCTACCCAGAAAGCGCTGGAGTAGAGGTAAGGGCTCCTCGTCGCCCCCAAACCCCGCGGCACCCCCGGTTGTTTGCGAGCCCCTTTGCTAACCAAGGCTTCATCTCTCCTCACCAGGGTCCTAAGGGAGACACCGGCCCCAAAGGAGACAGGGTGGGTATCACCCCACAGACCCCTCCGCGCTGCCAGGACCCCTGTCCTGCTGGGCTCACCCTTCTCTTCTCTTCTCTTCTCCCCTGCACAGGGACTCCCCGGCCCCCCTGGCAGAGATGGCATCCCCGGACAGCCCGGCCTACCGGGGCCCCCCGGCCCCCCCGGCCCTCCAGGCCTCGGCGGAGTGAGTATGGGGGGGGTCCCCCTGGGGTGAAGCCCCCGAGGGGGTGCCTGTGCCCTGCTCACCTCCCCCCTCCCGCCTGCAGAACTTCGCTCCTCAAATGTCTTATGGCTACGACGAGAAAGCCGGAGGCATGGCTGTGCCTGGCCCCATGGTGAGCACTCGGAGGTGCCTGGGGGGCACAGGGGGGGCATAAGGGGGCTGTGAAAAGGGTGAGGTGCCTCAAGCGCTGCTTGTGCTGGTGGTGCTGAGGATACTCAGTGGTGGAAAGTGAGAGGCATGGGGAGGGATGTTGGTCCTGGAGGTGATGGGGACAGGGATGGGGACAGGGATGGGGTGGTAGTGGGAATAGTACACAGTTGGTGAAGGGGACAAGGATGGGGTGGTGATGGGTTGACAATAGGGATAGGGATGGGACGGCAATGAGAACAGGGAATGGTTGGTGATGGGGACAGGGGTGGGGTGGCAATGGGAACAGGAATGGGGTGGCAATGGGGACAGGGATGGGGTTCACTGGGGACAGCAATGGGGTGGTGATGGGGACTGGGGATGGCTGATGATGGGTACAGGGCTGGCAACAGGGATGGATGGTAATGGGGTGTGTGGCAATGGGGACAGGAATGGGATGGCAATGGGGATACAGAATGGATAGTAAAGGGGAGAAGGAATGAGCGATGATGGAGACAAGGATAGGGCGGCAATGAGGATAGGTCTGGGATGACGATGGGAACAGGTATGGGGGTGGTGATGGGGACAGGGATGGGATGGTGGGGGGGATGATGGGGTTCAATGGGGACAGCAATAGAGTGGCAATGGGAACAGGGATGGGGGTGGTGATGGGGACAGGGGTGGGGTGGTGATGAGGTGGCAATGAGGATAAGGATGGGATGGCAATGGGAACAGGGATGGGGGTAGTGACAGGGATGGGGATGGGATGGTGGTAGGGTGGTGATGGGGTCAGTGGAGACACCAACAGAGTGGCAATGGGGACAGGGATGGGGCCAAGGTGACATGCAGCCACTTAGCACCACTTTCCATTCTCCTTCCCAGGGTCCTGCTGGCCCCCGCGGTCTCCCCGGCCCTCCTGGTGCTCCTGTGAGTATCTTCCTCCTCCTCCCCTCTTGTTTTGGGGATGAGTAGCCCCAGGGGCCCCTTTGGGTGGGATAGGATGGGACAAGGGTGGGACGGGGCATCTGACCATTCTCAATTGCTATGGAAACCTGTGGGGACATGCTGCAGGGACAACCACACATGCACACACACACGCACACAGTGCCATTGCCATTGGGGTCTTCAGGCCCAATCTTCTCATTTTCTAACCCATTTTTCCTTCCCCCCCCCCCCCCCTTTTTCTCCCACTGGCCCGCAGGGTCCTCAAGGTTTCCAAGGTCCCCCCGGTGAACCTGGAGAGCCCGGTGCTTCTGTGAGTCCTGCCACCTCCTCCTCCAACCTCATCCTGCAGGGATGGGGATGAGGCTTCCTATTCCCAGCCCTGGCCAAGGCCATGCTGCTCCTGCTCCAGGGCATCACAGCCTTGGGAATGGGACAGGGTGACAGGGGCCTGCCATCAAACTCAGCACCCTCACCCCTACCCCACGTCTCTCCTAGGGTCCCATGGGTCCCCGTGGTCCCGCTGGCCCTCCTGGCAAGAACGGAGATGATGTAAGTGGCCTGTGAATGGTGTCCCCCACCTCGTTTGGGCCTGGTGGCCCTTCCAGCCCCCCTCAGGTGGGCAGGGGATGTGCCACCGACCCAGTGTCCTTGTGCTTAGGGTGAAGCTGGGAAGCCCGGGCGCCCCGGAGAGCGCGGTCCCCCCGGCCCACAGGTGAGATGCCCTCCCCATGGGGACACCCCACCATGGCGAGGTGCAAGGATGTGACACCAACTGCCCGTTCCCCTTGGGGACACGGGTGGCAGGGTGCGGGACACCCCACCTTAGGTACCTCCATCACAGTGTCCCCTTTCCTCTAGGGCGCACGTGGTCTCCCAGGAACTGCCGGTCTGCCGGGCATGAAGGGTCACAGAGTGAGTCCTTCCTCCCTCCCTTGTCTGCAGGGTTTGGGGGACGGGGAGCCCGACCTCACTGGGGTGCCCCTCCTGACCCCCCCACTCTTCTCTCTCCTGCTGCTCAGGGCTTCAGTGGTCTGGATGGTGCTAAGGGTGAGCCTGGTCCTGCTGGCCCCAAGGTAAGGAGCGGCGGCAGCATCACCCTTGTCATCCCGGTACAAAGCCATTCCTGCTCCCTCCCTCTGGAGCAGGTCCTTCAATGTTGTCCTTTCTCCTAGGGTGAGCCTGGCAGTCCAGGAGAGAACGGAGCCCCTGGGCAGATGGTGAGTGCTGCGGACCATGGGGGCTGTGGTGGGGAGGGGATTGAGGGCAAGATGTGATGGGGATCCAGCTCATCCACAGGGATGCTTCCCCAGGGATACCCAGAGAATGGGGTGGGAGGGGTTTTAACCCTGCAGGCAGGACCAGGAGATGCAGGGATGGGAGGAGGCCTGCAAAGGGGAAAGCATCTCCCCTGGTCACCAAATGTGTCCTCTCCCCTCCACAGGGTCCTCGTGGTCTTCCCGGTGAGAGAGGCCGTCCTGGTCCCTCTGGCCCTGCTGTGAGTATCCTGGGGCAGGGCTGAGCTCCCCCCATGCATGGGGGGGGGGGGCGTGGGCACTGCTCCTACCACTGGGCATCACTAACGGGGCCTCCTCTGCCACAGGGTGCTCGTGGTAACGATGGTGCTCCCGGTGCTGCCGGTCCTCCCGTAAGTAACCCCCTGAACCCAGCAGCGGAAGTGGCTCTGGCTGCTCCAGAGGGAGATCCCATTCCAGCTCTGCCGTGGCTAGAGCCAGACCTCTCCTGCCTGGAAAACCATCTGTGGAGGTGGAATCCCTGCTCTGACTCCTGCCTTCTCTCCTGTCTAGGGTCCAACTGGCCCTGCTGGTCCCCCTGGCTTCCCCGGTGCTGCTGGTGCTAAGGTAGGACCTGTCTGAGCATCTCCTCCCAAGTGGCATCTCCTGGGCTGGGAAGAACTGGTGGAAACTGGGAGTGAAGGGATGGGGAAAAGGATCAAGCACCACATGAGCTCCTCATGTGGCCCAAAACCAAGAAAGCCCAAAGTGCTGCGGGCTGCCTGGGCCACTGGATGGAGATGTCCCCAGCCAAGCCCCATGGACACCTCTCCTGGCTTTGCCTCTATTGGAAAGGAGATGATGAGGGGGAACTCAGCCATGTCAGGATCTCATGGTAGCCCTTGTGCTCATGCTTCTTCCTCCCTTCTCTTCCTCCCCAGGGTGAAACTGGTCCCCAGGGTGCTCGTGGCAGTGAAGGTCCCCAAGGTGTCCGTGGTGAGCCCGGTCCTCCAGGCCCTGCTGGCGCTGCTGGTCCTGCTGTGAGTCACATCCAACAGCTCCCTGTCCTTTGCCTCATGTCCTGCCAACCCCAGTGTAACCCTCCTTCTCCTCCTCCTCCTTCTCTCCACAGGGCAACCCTGGTGCTGATGGTCAACCTGGTGCCAAGGGCGCAATCGTGAGTGTCCATTGCCCCGACCCGGCTCCCAGCGGAGGGGCTGAGCTGCTCCCTCACCACCATGTGCCTCTTCCAGGGTGCTCCGGGCATTGCGGGCGCTCCCGGCTTCCCTGGTGCACGCGGCCCCTCTGGACCCCAGGGTCCCAGCGGTGCCCCCGGCCCCAAGGGTAACAGCGTGAGTATCCCCGGACACCTCCATCCGCTTCCTGCCGTGGGCTGATCCCTGCTCCACCGAGCTGCTGCCCAACCCAGAGGTGCCTGCTTTGGTGCAGGATGCTTGAGTGCAGGATGGCGCTGGGGCGTACAGATGCAGAGTAGAATGTGGCTCAGGGCTCCCTTTGCTCTTGAATCTGGGGTTAAACGGCTTTTCCCTCTTCTCCTCCTCCAGGGTGAACCAGGTGCTCCAGGCAGCAAGGGAGACACTGGTGCCAAAGGCGAACCAGTAAGTGACACACCCCCCCCCCCCCATCCCCTGGGGGTTTCAGCCCCTCCTGGCTCCCTGCACTGGGTGCTCATCCCTTCCCCTTCTTCCCCAGGGCCCTGCTGGTGTCCAAGGTCCCCCTGGCCCAGCTGGTGAGGAAGGCAAGAGAGGAGCTCGTGGTGAGCCCGGCCCCGCTGGGCTTCCCGGCCCCGCCGGTGAACGTGTGAGTAGGGACAGCCCTGTCCCATGGCCACCAGGTCCCTGTCCCCATCCCCATCCTCATCCTCCTCCCATCTCCTGATGTCCAGCAGCTGAGTCTTGTCGGTGCTTTGGGACAGACACACGCGTGGGGACATCCCCAGCCTCTTCCAGCACAGGACATCTGATCCCACATCCCTGCATCCCTCCCCTGCACCCCCGAGGTCACCCCCTGTCTCCACACTGACCCCTCTGTGTCCCTCGCAGGGTGCTCCTGGCAGCCGTGGTTTCCCTGGTGGTGATGGCATCGCTGGCCCCAAGGTAGGTGCCCACATCTCCTCCTGTCTGGGTGAGAACGTCCTCAGTGGGGACACTGGGTACCTCTCACCTGTCCCCATGCAGCGGCCTAATGCCGCTCCCACCCCTGATGGGGTAACCCTGTCCCCTCTCCCACCTGTCCCCAGGGTCCCCCCGGCGAGCGCGGCTCCCCCGGCCCCATTGGCCCCAAAGGATCTCCCGGTGAAGCTGGACGCCCTGGGGAGCCCGGCCTGCCCGGTGCCAAGGTGAGTGCTGCCGGGCACCACTGTCTGTGCTCTCCATGCCGGCAGAGAAGCCGATTTCCGGGATGCTCACATCCGCTGAAGCATCCCTTGGAATTCCTGAGCTCCTCATGAAGCTCGCACTGTCCTGCAGGGTCTGACTGGAAGCCCTGGGAGCCCCGGTCCTGATGGCAAGACTGGACCCCCTGTAAGTTGTTCCCCTTGTGCCCCGCTCCTGCCTTGGCTCACCCTGGACTCTGCTAACAGGGGGCTCGCTCACTCCCCCCCATAACAGGGTCCCGCTGGTCAAGATGGGCGCCCTGGTCCCCCCGGCCCCCCTGGAGCCAGAGGTCAAGCTGGTGTGATGGGTTTCCCTGGTCCCAAAGGTGCTGCGGTGAGTGAATGGGAGCTGCTGGAGGTGATGCGTCCTCATGGATGCAGGAGCTCTGGTCCATGATGGATCCCACTGCCATCACCTGGTGGTGGGGTGGCTCTGGGGATGTGTCCCCCTCGGGGATGGCCTCCATCCTGCCCGAGCCTGCAGGCTCCTGTCCTTTGCCATGGTGGCTCCATCATGGATTTCCTCCTGCTCTTTTCCTTCCAGGGTGAGCCTGGCAAACCCGGTGAGAGGGGAGCTCCCGGCCCCCCCGGCGCTGTGGTACGTATGCACCAGAGCTCAGCCCAGTGAGAGCTTGCCTGGGAGCTTCCCCCTGATGTGGGGGGGGGGGGGGGGGGTCGGGATGGGTCTGGGAAGGCTCCAGGGATGAAGGAGGCCATGAGTCAGGGTGGGAGGTGATGTGGCTCAGCAGGGCTGTTCCTGGCCCTCAGGGGATACAATGGCCACATCCAGCCCCATGCCCGGCTCCTGGGGGTGCAGAGTCCCATTGGGGTCATGCTCTGATCTCCCTCCTCTTCCTCTTCCACAGGGTGCTGCTGGCAAAGACGGTGAAGCTGGTGCCCAAGGTCCTCCTGGCCCTACCGTGAGTATCAATGAGCCCTTGGCCACCCTTGGCCACTGGAGCTGACCGAGCACCCCCCTTATGCTTGTCCTGTCCCCCATAGGGTCCTGCTGGAGAAAGAGGTGAACAAGGTCCTGCTGGTGCTCCTGGCTTCCAGGTGAGAGGTGTTCCCATCCCTTGCGCAGGCACCAGCCATCCATGGTGGGAGTGATGCCCCTTTCCTTGTCCCCTGTGGTCACCACCTCTGTAGTACCTCATTGCTCCTCTTCTTCCCCCCAGGGTCTGCCGGGCCCCGCTGGCCCCCCTGGTGAGGCTGGCAAGCCTGGTGAGCAGGTGAGTGTGGCTGAGCATGGCCATGGCACGGGACCGCCCCTGTGCCCTCCCCACCACAGAGCTGGGGGCTGCTGAGGGGTGCCCCCAGGGCACCCTGAAGCCCTGTGCTCCATGCAGCCTCCGGAGGTCCCTGGGAGCAGCGGGGACCTCAGCCCCATGCTATGCCCCCAGGACTGCAGGACCCTCCCCACCCCTGGGGGCATCCGGGGGTCCCCAGTTCCCATCCTGACCCTGACCCTGTTCCTCCCTCACAGGGTGTCCCCGGAGATGCTGGTGCCCCCGGTCCTGCCGGTGCCAGGGTAGGTTGAACCCCACTCACTGCCCAGCCGGGTCGTGGCACCCTCCAGCACCCACCATGCCCCTCATGGCCTTGGCCCCTCTCCTGCTTCCCCCCTCCAGGGCGAGAGAGGATTCCCTGGAGAACGTGGTGTCCAAGGCCCCCCTGGTCCCCAAGGTCCTCGTGGTGCTAACGGTGCTCCCGGTAACGATGGTGCTAAGGTAGGAGCGAGGTCCTGGCTCTCAGGGTGCAGATGTAAAGGGGGGGTGGGGGTTTGGCTTTGCCCCCTTTGCGGGGGCTGGTGTTGAGGCCAGGCTGTGGCTAACACCCATTTCCTATCTCTCCATCCCAGGGTGATGCTGGTGCTCCTGGTGCCCCCGGGAACCAAGGGCCCCCCGGTCTGCAGGGTATGCCCGGAGAGCGTGGTGCTGCTGGCCTGCCAGGTGCCAAGGGTGACAGAGTACGTTTTGCCCCCAAATCCTGCTGTCTCCCACTTCCATGCCTTGCTCCCGACCAACTCTGCTTCCCCCTCATCGTGTGTGTGTGTGTGTGTGTGTGTTACACTCCCCAAAGCCGGGGCTCGTGGGATTAGCACCCTGCAGAGAGAATGCTCAGTGCTACCAATGTCCCCACCAAAGCGTGGTCCTTGGGGACAGCCCCCTGCTGAGCCCAGCTCTTCCCTGGGAGGAGGGGGATGCTCCCAGCCTCCTGCAGGGAGGATGAAGGTCCAGGGTGCCACAGTGCTGCTGTGCTTAACCTGCCATCATCTTCCTCTACCAGGGTGACCCCGGTCCCAAAGGTGCTGATGGCGCTCCTGGTAAAGACGGTCTCCGAGGTCTGACCGGTCCCATCGGCCCTCCCGGCCCTGCTGGTGCTCCCGGTGACAAGGTAGGGCCACTGCACAGGGACGGACGTGTCCTGGTCCCTGCCACCTCCTTGACACAGCCCTGACATCCTTGTTCTGGTTTTCCTCCCCTTTTCCAGGGTGAAGCCGGTCCCCCGGGTCCTGCTGGTCCCACTGGTGCACGTGGTGCTCCCGTAAGTGTCCCCCTGCCCCAGCCGTGGTGCCCACCCGTTGGTGGCCGTAGGTGCCTGTCTCTTTCTCGGTGTCACGCCTCTGACTCGCTGTCCCTTGCAGGGTGACCGTGGCGAGCCCGGCCCTCCCGGTCCTGCTGGATTTGCTGGCCCCCCTGTAAGTGATGTCCTCATTCCCCTCTTCCCCGGGGGCCTGATCCTGCCCCACCGGGGTGATGCTGAGCTCTCCTGGCTCACCCTTCCCTGCTCCCACAGGGTGCCGATGGCCAGCCTGGTGCTAAAGGTGAAACTGGTGATGCTGGAGCCAAGGGTGATGCCGGTCCCCCCGGCCCTGCTGGCCCCACTGGTGCTCCTGGCCCTGCCGTAAGTAACTCCCCCCACCCCAAACCCCATAGGGGTGCAGCCCCACAGCACATCTCACCCCTCTCCTCCTCTTCCTCCTCCTCCACAGGGTGCTGTTGGTGCTCCTGGTCCCAAAGGTGCTCGCGGTAGCGCTGGACCCCCTGTAAGTATCAGTCTTGGGGGATGGGCTGTTTTGGGGAGCTCCTCCAGGCACAAACACCCCTGAGGTGGTTTACCCCCCCCCCCCCCCCCCCGTGCCTTGCTCCACACCCCCAACGTGTGAGGCAGAGGGGAACTTCAGCACTTCCCTGCACCCCAAACCCCTATGGGGGGACAGCATTGACCTAGGGTGGCTTCATCCCCAGAGGGATGGAGCAGAGGGGAAGGCGGGAGTTTCCCTTTATACCCCCCGCACCAAATCATCCCAAGGTCCCCCTGGATGGCCGCTTCCCTCCTGGCCACCAGCTCCAGGGCTCCCTGTGGTGTCCCCTGGCGCTGCTCTCCTGGTGGGTCAGGCGATGCCTGGACCAGGACCCTCCTAACTCCATCTTTTCCCCCTTCCAGGGTGCTACTGGTTTTCCTGGTGCTGCTGGAAGAGTTGGTCCCCCCGGCCCCTCTGTGAGTACCCCGGTGGGGTGAGAAGTGGGTGCCGGGAGGGTGCTGGTGCTGGGCACCCATCCCTGCCATGTCACAGTTGGTGCTGGGACACCCCTGGCTGTGCTTCAGCTGGATCTGACGGCATCGCTTCTGTGTCCCCGCCTCTGCCCAGGGGAACATCGGCCTCCCCGGCCCCCCCGGCCCCAGCGGGAAGGAAGGTGGCAAAGGACCCCGCGGTGAAACCGGCCCCGCTGGCCGCCCCGGTGAGCCTGGCCCTGCCGGCCCCCCCGGGCCCCCTGGCGAGAAGGGCTCCCCCGGTGCTGATGGACCCATCGTAAGTCACCCCTGACGCAGAGCCAGGGATGCGGGCATCACCCATCCCACGAGGGCATCAACCCCTTGGAAATGGCCTTCCATCGGGAGGGTGCCCCCTGCAGCTGCAGCACCCTGAGGTGCTGTTTGCCCTCCCCAGGGCGCTCCTGGCACCCCCGGACCCCAAGGTATCGCTGGTCAGCGTGGTGTCGTTGGTCTACCCGGACAGAGAGGCGAGAGAGGCTTCCCTGGGCTGCCTGGCCCCTCAGTGAGTACCTGGGGGGCTCCCTGATGCTGGAAGCTCCCCAGGATCATACCAACCCATGGAAGATGCTTGACGGTGTCTGACCCTGGCCCCTCCTCTCCCCTCTGCAGGGTGAACCTGGCAAACAAGGTCCCTCTGGCTCTCCTGGTGAGCGCGGTCCTCCTGGCCCCATGGGCCCCCCCGGCCTGGCTGGGCCCCCCGGTGAAGCTGGACGTGAGGTGAGAGACTGTGGGCAACCATCGGTGTTGGGGGGGCATGGACACGCCCCCCCATCAGCATTGGGCTTGCTGCGCTCACTGAGGACTTGCCAGCTCATAGCACTAGTGAGCATAGTGGCACTCAGGCCCCTGTTAGCCCTGTCCTGCCCTCATGAGGGATCTCTGCTCCTCTGTAGGGTGCTCCCGGTGCTGAAGGTGCCCCTGGTCGTGATGGTGCTGCTGGTCCCAAGGTGAGTGGGCAGCCATAGGAATGGGTGATGGGGCTGTGCTGGCTTACACTGACCTCTCTTCTTCTTCCTCATCATCCTCCTCCTCACAGGGTGACCGTGGTGAGACCGGCCCTGCTGGCCCCCCTGGTGCTCCCGGTGCCCCCGGTGCCCCTGGCCCCGTCGGTCCTGCTGGGAAGAGCGGAGATCGCGGTGAGACCGTAAGTGATGCTCTGCCCTGCGCCCCCCTCGCCCGCTCCCAGCCCAGGGGTCACCCCAGGCTCGGGCTCTAGAGCAAGGGCTGACTCTGCAGACCCACTGCGGGCTCAGGTCTGGCCCTGGGATCTGCTCCCGGTGCTGGAGGGAACTTCCTGGGAATGCAGTGTAACACCACCCTGCCTGGGGTGGTGCTGGCAGCAGAAGGTGGAGGGTGCTCTAACCTGCCCCCTTCTCTCCTGTTCCAGGGTCCTCAAGGTCCTGCTGGGCCCCCTGGTCCTGCTGGTGCTCGTGGTCCTGCTGTAAGTTGGTGTTTGCCTCCATCCTCCTTGGTGCTTCTGTGTCCCTGTGTGCACAGGGGCAGTAGGTGTCCTGGACCTTGCTCAACACATCTTCCTCCTCCTCCAGGGTCCACAAGGTCCCCGTGGTGACAAAGGTGAAACTGGTGAACAGGGTGACAGAGGCATGAAAGGTCATAGAGGCTTCTCTGGTCTCCAGGGCCCACCTGGTCCTCCTGTAAGTGCTCTGGAGTGGGTGACGGTGGCACTGGGTGCTGCCACACATCCTGGAACCAAAGCAAGATTCTCACGACATCCCTTCTTGTTCCTTGCTTTGCACAGGGCTCTCCTGGTGAACAAGGTCCTTCTGGTGCTTCTGGTCCCGCTGGTCCAAGAGTAAGTCCTCAGCTGAGTCAGTCTCCAGTCTCTACTGGAGCATCCCAGGGAGAAGGTCCCCCCTGTTACCAGGATCCTGATGGGGATGATGGCCATGCTCACCCCTTTTCTCCCACAGGGTCCTCCTGGCTCTGCTGGTGCTGCAGGCAAAGACGGTCTCAACGGGCTGCCCGGTCCCATCGGTCCCCCTGGCCCCCGTGGTCGCACTGGCGACGTTGGCCCTGTCGTATGTATTGGCCCCTGTGCTGCTGCCTGCCCGAAGCTGCCAGCCTTCATCTCCTTCTCACCATTATCCTCCTCTTGTAGGGTCCCCCTGGCCCTCCTGGCCCCCCTGGTCCTCCCGGCCCCCCCAGCGGCGGCTTTGACTTCAGCTTCCTGCCCCAGCCGCCCCAGGAGAAGGCTCATGATGGTGGGCGCTACTACAGAGCTGATGATGCCAACGTGATGCGTGACCGGGACCTGGAGGTCGACACCACCCTCAAGAGCCTGAGCCAACAGATCGAGAACATCCGCAGCCCTGAGGGCACCCGCAAGAACCCTGCCCGTACCTGCCGTGATCTCAAGATGTGCCACGGTGACTGGAAGAGCGGTCAGTGTCCCTGCTGGTGCCCTCTGAGGTGCTCACACTTCCATCCCTCTGTCCTGTCTGCGTACTCCTCACTTCCATCCTTATTCCATCACCTCTGGTTGAGCTTCAGCTTCATTCCTCTATCCTATCTCTCATGGCTGCTCTCACCTCCATCCTCTACCTCTTGTGGCTGCTTCTCACCTCCATCCTCCATCCCTTCACTCTCCATTGCTTATGGCTGTTCCCCACCTCCTTCCTCTTCCTCATGGGTGTTGCTCAACCTCATGCTCCACCCCCAGATCCCTCCTACCTGCTCCTCACCTCCCTCCTCCATCTCTCATGATTGCTCCTCACCTCCACCTGCCATCCCTTCATCCTCCATCTCTCACAACTACCCCTCACCTATCCCTCCATCCTCTGACCCTCCCCCTGCTCCTCACCTCCATCCTCCGTGGCTACTCCTCACCTCTATCCTCCATCCCTTATGGCTGGCCTTCATCTCCATCCTCTATCCATCCTCGCCACCTGCCTCGCTTCCCACTCCTTCACCGTCCTCCCTCTACCCCACAGGCGAATACTGGATTGACCCCAACCAAGGTTGCAACCTGGATGCCATCAAGGTCTACTGTAACATGGAGACAGGCGAGACGTGCGTCTACCCAACCCAGGCCACCATTGCCCAGAAGAACTGGTATCTCAGCAAGAACCCCAAGGAGAAGAAGCACATCTGGTTTGGCGAGACAATGAGTGACGGCTTCCAGGTTAGCATGGGGATGATGAGGGGGGGACAACCGGGATGGACAACCAGCTCTGTGGTGCCTAATGCCTCTTCTCCGGCAGTTCGAGTATGGTGGTGAGGGCTCCAACCCCGCCGACGTCGCCATTCAGCTGACCTTCCTCCGCCTGATGGCCACCGAGGCCTCCCAGAACATCACCTACCACTGCAAAAACAGCGTTGCCTACATGGACCAGGACACCGGCAACCTGAAGAAGGCTCTTCTCCTCCAAGGCGCCAACGAGATTGAGATCAGGGCTGAAGGCAACAGCCGCTTCACCTATGGTGTCACTGAGGACGGCTGCACGGTGAGTGGGGCCGGGGATGGTCCCGGTGGTGGTGGTGGCGACGTGTGGTGGGCACAGGGCTGATCTTGAGCTCCCCACAGAGTCACACTGGCGCCTGGGGAAAGACAGTCATCGAATACAAGACAACAAAGACCTCTCGCCTGCCCATCATTGATTTGGCTCCCATGGACGTTGGCGCTCCAGACCAGGAATTCGGCATCGACATTGGCCCAGTCTGCTTCTTGTAAACCGGACGCCCCACATGTGACAGGAGAGAGTAATAATAATGATAATAATAATAAAAACAGACAAAAAAAAAAAACAGCCAAAAAAAGGAGAAAATTTCACATGGACTCGAATTTGTGTCGGTTTCTATCCAGCGTCTCTAAAACTATACCAGAAAAGCCTAAAAAAAAAAAACCCTAAAAAGCATTAAACCCCTCAAAAAAGAATAAAAAATAAATGACTTTTCAAACCAAATCACCAGGACGTGGGTTCGCTTTGCTTGCCCCCTCCCCGGAGTTGGGTTCAACTCACCCAGCCGAGCCTCACCTGGAGCACTGGGATCTCCGAACCCCTCATTCCCCCCCAAACCCTCTTTGCTTCTCGCATCTCATCAGCCTGTTCATGTTTTCGCTGCAAGGAAGATGCTCAACCCTTGGTTCTGATTCGCTGCTTGGGTTTGGGGGTTGCCCCTCTCCCCCTTCCCTTTGGTTTGGTTCTTTTGTTTTTGGGTCCTTTTCTTTCTGTTTGCTTTCTTTTCTTCCCATTCAGGCAGCCACAACAGCCCATTCCCAAGCACTCCAGGGGAGCAGCCGCTGCCCCAGCGCCGCAGACCCGAAACCTCGCTCTGCACCCTCCTTTTCCGGAAGGCTACCTCACCGGGGTTAAAGATTTGTCGCATTTTGGGGGTATTTTTGTTTCATATTCATGTAGTTTTAGCTTCGTTTGGTTTTTTTCTTTCAGCTGCGCCGGGACTTTCCTGCCAGGTTCAGAGCAAAGGTGCTAAATTTTCCGTCTAATGTTCCCACTTTTCCCCTTGTTTTGTTGCTCTATTGCTCGTTGATGTTCATTTCCCCCCATTCAAGGTCTCTCAGGAGTCATTGAGGTTTCTTACCCCCAGGATTTTTAGCCTGGTTTTTGGTTAATTCTCTTTCATTCCAGTCCCGAAACACCCGAGCCTGGGGCCGCCTGGTGCTACCGCCTCCAAAGACTCACCTTGATTTATCTTCATTTCCCTCTGTTTGATTCTTTCCCCCCTTTCTTTGCTGTCCAGCTCCACTGGTGAGTTTTCTAAAGGTGCTATTCAACCCCCATCCCATCCCACAAGCAAATCCCGGAGCAAACGCAAAGTAGAGCCAGCGCAGTTCAAAGCCTTGAAAGGGAATAAGGAAAACTGCACTTTCCAGGTTAAGCATGTGGACCTTCAGCTCTGCTCTCATCTTCCAGCAGCTTTTTCCCCATCCCTTCATCCATCCATCCATCCCTGCATCCATCCACACACCCATCCATCTCTGCATCCCCTATGGGGCACGAACCCAACCCATTTGCCGGCTCATTTCCCGGCGGATGCTCGGGGATCTCCCGGCTCTGTACCGTGTTTGTATAATGTATAATAATTTGAAATTGTTCTCTTTTTTTTTTTAATTATCTATTATTTTTCTCTTTTTGACTGCTGAAATAAAGCAAGTGAAATGATCCGACCAACCTGCTCTGCTCTTCGCTCTCGGGGGTCGCCGTGGGGATCCTGGGGGGGGTGCATGGGCTTGGGAGCCCCTCGTCCTCCGTCCCGGCTGCTCCCTCTCTGCTCCTGCGCTCCTGCGCTTCTGTGCTCCCGCCCCACCGTCCTCCCACCTCACCACGGCCCCCGGCCTCCTCCTCCTCCTCGCTCAGCCCCCGCTGCCCTGGGGCGGGGGAGAGGAAGGAAGGGGGAATCCACCCCCCCCCTCCCCCATCCCCCCCTCCCGAAAGGACGGTTGGGCTGGATCTGGGGGGGAGGGAACTTTGGGGTTGTCCCCTCCCCGAATGGGGGGAGACATGGGGGAACAAAGGGGGACATGGAGGGTGGCTGGAGGTGCCACAGTGCATGAATGCCATGGTACATGGGTGCTACAGTGTATGGGTGCTACAGTGAATGGGAGCCATGGTGCATGGATGCCATGGTATACGGGTACCATGGTGCATGGGTGCCATGGTGCATGGATGCCATGGTATACGGGTGCCATGGTGCATGGGTGCAATGGTGCTTGGATGCCATGGTGTACGGGTGCCATGGTGCATGGATGCCATGGTATACGGGTGCCATGGTGCATGGGTGCCATGGCATGGGTGCTACAGTGAATGGGTGCCATGGTGCACGGGTGCCACAGTGCAAGCCCCTTGCACCCACTGCAGGTCCCCCCCATGCCAGCACCATCCACCCCAGCTCACACTGCTTACACTCCCTGGTGCAAGGGCAGCCGGGCAGCACCAGCAGCTCATGCTTGTGCCCCCAGGTGCCACCCTCGGCTCCCCCAGGTTACCCCCACGGGGGGCATGGGGCTGCGCAGGCAGCAGGACAAGACCTCAATGGCTCCTTTCTCCTCGCCTGCCCCAGCCCATCAATGGCTCCTCTTGTTCCTCCCTGGGCCCACCCCCTGTTTTCTTAACCCCCACCCTGGCGCCTGCCCCGTGTTGGGGGGGGGGGGGGCCTCTCTGAAAGATGCTCTTTCTTTGGAGGTGAGGGGCTGGGCTGGGGGGAACTCCGGGAGGCCGGGGAGGGGTTTGGGGGTGCTGAGTGGGATGGCTGGGTCTGCGCGGTGGAAGAGGGCAAGCTCCAGGCACCACCCTGCAGGGAACAAGGACCCAGGTGAGCCGGGAGACACTGGGGTGCTGTGGGTGCCATTGTGTGTCCCTGGGACTGCGTTCCCCCTCTTGTCCCTGTCCCTATCCCCATACCTACTTTCCACGAGCCCTTTTCCCTCCGCACGGCTTGGGGGGTCATGAATGAAGCAGGGTGGGAGGAGGGCACCCGGATAGAGTGAAGCAGCTGGAAACGGCGGCAGAGGAGTGCAGAACCTGCACCAACAGGGAGGGTAGACCAGGGCCCCAGCCCCACATCACCTGGGGCTGGCTGGGGTAAAGAACTGGCCAACTCAATGCTGGTTGCAACCAGCGGAGCCCCGCAGCAGGCTGCACCCCAAAACCTCCCTCTTCACCCTCCCCCCCCCCCCCCCAGCAAACAGCCAAAAATAAAGCAGAAAAGCCACATCCATCTCTCAATGGCCACTTTATCAGCTGAAACCCACCCCACAGCGGGGACACCCCCAGGGAGATGACAACTGCGAGGTCCCCACAAAAGTACCCTGACACCCCTTCATCCATCCCTGTCCCTGAGGTTGTGTCTCCTCACCCCAGCATCACTGCGGGAGGAGCGGGACACGGGCTCCATCCGCACCTCTAGGCAGGGGGTTGATGCGCTGTCCCGTGCGGACATTGAACATGGGAAGGGTGGAAAGGGGCCGTGGGACGTCCCTGCTGCCGGCCATGTGCCTCAGCTCCTGCGTGTCACCGTGGATCGTGGCGTGGTGGAACAGCTGGACGCTGTGGGGGAAGGACAAGTGGTGCTGCACCCCCTCCTTCCCACCCACAGCCTTCTGGGGAAGGGGCTTGGTGGGGTCGGTCACCCCATTACGAGCTGTTTGCTCCCCATCAGTGGCGTATGGCCACCCAGCCTTGGGGTCTGCACTCTATCACTGTGATTGATCCCTCATCATCAAGGTCTGCCCCTCCATCTGTGGGGTCCCCCTCAGTGCTGTTGAGTCCTGCAAGGCTACTGGAGAAGTAAAACAGCTCTTGTGCTCCAGCCCGTGTCTGTGGGGGGTTATTGGGGACACCGACAATTGGGGAGGCGAGGAGGGGGCCTCGGAGGTACCCTTTGGAATGGGGACACCTTTATGCTCCACCAGAGAGATAACTGTTCCCATCCCTGTTCCTAGTCCTGCTGGCCTTCCTCATGCTTGGCCATGACAAAGCCCCCCCAGCTCCCCCAGCCCCTCATCCTGGGTGCAGGGACTTACTCAGATGTCTCCAAATCCCGTTTTTGCCTACAAAACAGAGGAAAATGTAACAGTGGTGAGAAGGGCTCTCAGCCCTCCAGGCTGTCCTGGTGCCACCATGGCCGAGGGGTGGGCACCTGGGTGTGGGGACCCCCCTGACTCACACTCCCTCCCTGCGGCAGCACATGAGGTGTCCCAGGAGCAGGCAGAGCAGCGCAGCCACTGCCAGTGGCACCAGCAGCGTCACCAGGAACCCGGGCAGCAGGTCCTGGGGGGGCACCTCGGTGGGGGGCTGGAAATCCCCACCCTCCTCCAGCACCCCGGAACCCCACATGGGCACTGGCTCTGTGGGGCTGGGCCAGACCTGCAGCTGCAGTGGGGTGATGGTTACTGGTGGCGTCAACATGGGTGCTGTCGTGCGGGGGGGGGGCACATGGGTCTCACCAGGGTGAGGTTGCACCAGCAGATGGAGAAGTGGGGGGCGAAGGTGTCGTAGCAGGAGGCGAGGGGCTGCTGGCCCAGGCTGCAGAGGAAGTGGCTCTGTGCCGAGGCAGCCGATGTCAGGCACCCTGAGAAGGGTCCGTGGGACCCCACTGACACATAGACCCTGTGGGGCGGCTGCAGGTCACCCCCAGATCCACACATGGAGGCTGGGGTCTGCTGGGGAGCACCCTCAGTGCTGCTCATACCCCTCCTTGCGCCCCTCGATGGGCAGCGGGACGCGGCTGCCGCGGTCCAGGGCCGAGGTGATGTTGATGATTTGGAGATCATCCTGCTCCCAGACGCCTGCCGTGGCCTGCAGGAAGATGTCCCGCGCGGCCTTGGGCAGCAGCTCCTCCACGTTCCTGTTACCCACCAGGAACTCACCTTGGAACGGCAGCTCCCCACCTGCGGGGACAAGTGGCGCCCATGGGGACACTGCATGCAGGGGCATCCCAGTGAGGTTTGGGGTGCGCAGCCCTTACGTGAAGCGCGGATGACGGTGATGAGGAGGCGCTGAGCTACCGTCTCGTAGGTGAGCCGGTTGTACGCCAGGACCTGCCAACACAGGGAACACCCCCAAAGATGCCAACCCCGCTCTCCCCAGCACAGGGCCAGGAGGGGGGACACCTACCTCAATGGTGTGGGTGCCGACCTCGGTGGCCGTGGGGCAACCATAGAGGTATCCTGGCTGGCGGGGGTTGCGCTGGATGTACCGCAGCCACCGCGGAAGGTCCGGGTGGTCCCGGAGGTGAGCATGGAAGGTGATGGGGGTGGCTGTGGGTACCAGGACACAGACACTGGGATTCATGTGCCACACAAGGGCTGTGCGACAGCCCTACAAGCCCTTCCCCATCCAACTGGTCCCCACAAGGAAGCAGGAGTGGTCCCTGCACCAGCTGGGCCCTGGGGAGGTCCCGCTCCCCTTTTGGGGGTGAATGACCCCAATGGAGATGACCCTCAGAGCCTAAATGGGGGGATAAAGGTGTGCTTCTCCTGGTTGACTTCAACAGTGTGATGGGGCAATGCTTGGGAGGCCCCAGACGGGTGGAGGGATGGGGTGGGATGAAGGGATGGACAGAGGATAGCATGGATGCAGGGTGAGATGGATGTGGGGTGGGATGGATGAAGTATAGGATGGGTGGGGGATGGGATGAATGGGGGATGGGGTGCATGAGGGGTGGGATGGATGGGGGGTGGGATGGATAGGGGGTGGGGTGGATGGAGGGTAGGATGGATGACGGGTGGGATGGATGGGGGATGTGGTACATGGGGGATGGGATGGATATGGCTGGGGCGGATGGAGGTTAGGATGGATGGGGGGTGGGATGGATAGGGGATGCGATGGATAGAGGATAGCATGGACGCAGGGTGGGATGGATGGAGGATAAGATGGATGGGGGTGGGATGGATGGAGTATAGGATGGATGGGGGATGGGATGGATGGGGGATGGGGTGCATGGGGGGTGGGATGGGTAGGGCATGGGATGGATGGGGATGGGGTGGATGGAGGGTAGGATGGATGGAGGATAGGATGGATGGGGGTCGGATGGATGGGGGATGTGGTACATGGGGGATGGGATGGATATGGCTGGGGTGGATGGGGTAGGACGGATGAGGGGTGGGATGGATGGGGGGTGGGATGGATAGGGGATGGGATGGATAGAGGATAGCATGGACGCAGGGTGGGATGGATGGAGGATAAGATGGATGGGGGTGGGATGGATGGAGTATAGGATGGATGGGGGGTGGAATGGATGGGGGTTGGAATGAATGAGGTGTGGTATGCATGGAGGATAGCATGGATGCAGGGTGGAATGGATGGGGTGTGGGATGGGTGGAGGTTTACAGGACTGTGTAGAAGGAGGGACAGATGGAGATGGCCCAGCTGGTGTCATGGCTGGTGGGGAGCAGGCTTAGCCAGGGCTCCCCATTAATGGTCCCAGCCCCACAGGCTCTGCAGGACCCCTCCTGATCCCGACTACACTCTCCTGGCCCTCACCACCATCATCCTCGCTCCTGGTGAGGAAGGCATCCAGGAACAGCTCCCGCTTCAGATCATGGACAAAGACAGCTCCGGTCTCGGCGGAGAGGCGGTGGTCAGAGAGGACGTGGTGGTCAGGGAGGGTGCCCTGCGACTCCCCTGGGACCACGGCTGTGGCCAGGGACAGGGCTAGAGCCAGGGCTGAGCACCGTGGCTCCTCCCTGCCTCAGTTTCCCCATTGCCCAGAGCCCCCCGGGAACACAGGACAGGGCCAGGAATGTTCCCTGCAGCCGAGTGCCTTGGGATGGCGGGTGGGCTATATTTAGGAAGGGGTGGGAATGGGGCCAGGGGCAGGGAAAGGGACAAGGACAAGGACAGAGATGGGGACAGCAGCCCCCACTTGCCCCGGACCCCCGGAGAAGTCCCACTCACCCCCCTCCCCCTGCCTTGTCCCAAAGCCGTCTGGCAGCAGGGCCACGATGTCTCCATTGAGCTCTGTCCCATCTGAGCAGCACCCCCAGCCCCTCCCCTCTTTGGGAGGCCCCCATCCGGTCCCCACTGGGGTGTCCCCAGCCCGGCCGTGTCCCCCCGTGGGTGACGGGGCCGCCACTTGCCTGCCAGCACCCAGACCAGGAGCAGCTCCGGGGCCTCCATGTTCCAGCGCTTGGGCATGGAGCCAGGGCTGACTGACAGAGGCAGCAGGGCTGGCCTGGAAGGGGGGAGCCCATGGGGGGATCCCACCGGAGAACGGAGGGGGACATCGCACCACGGCCACCAATGCCCCACGGGGCTCCCGTGTTGCCTTGGTGGGGCGTCCTCTGGGGGGGGGTGTCCTGGAACCCCCACTCGAGGGCAATGGGGTGGCAGTGGGGGCACAGGATGGGGCAGAGTGGGGTGTGGGACACCAGAAGCACGTGTGTGCCCCTGTGTGGCAGCGAGGCAGGAGCACGTGTGCACACACGTGTGTGAGCTCACATGCGTCTGTGCGCACATGTATATGTGTGTGCACATACATGTGTGTGCACGTGTATGTGTGACTGCACATGTATGTGTGTGTGCACATGAATGTGTATGTGCACATGTGTGTATGTGCACATGTATGTGTGTGCGTACACACGTATGTGTGTGCGCATGTATATGCATGTGCACATGCGTGTGCATATGTATGTGTATTTACATATGTGTGTGTACATGTATGTGTGCACATGCATGTATGTGTACATGTAGGTGTGTGTGCACATGTATGTGCGTGTGTGCACCTGTATGTGTGTGTGAACATGTATCTCTGCACATGTATGTGTGTGTATGCACATGTATGTGTGTGTGCACATGTATGTGTGTGCACATGCATGTGTGTGTGTACATGTATGTGTGTGCACATGTATGTGTGTGTGCATGTATGTGTGTGTGCACATGCATGTGTGTGCACGTGTGTGTACATGTATGTGTGTGCACATGTATGTGTGTGGGTGCACATGTGTGTGTGCACATATATGTGTGTGCACATGTGTGTGCGTGTACATGTATGTGTGCGTGCACATGCATGTGCGTGGGTGCACATGTATGTGTGTGTGCACATGCATGCGTGTGTGCACGTGTATGTGTGTGTACATGTATGTGTGTGTGCTTGTATGTGGGTGTGCACATGTTTGTGTGTGTACATGTATGTGTGTGCACATGTATGTGTACATGTATGTGTGTGTGCACATGCATGTGAGTGTGCAAGTGTGTGTACATGTATATGTGTGCACATGTATGTATGTGTGTGCATGTATGTGTGTGTGCATGTGTGTGTGTGCACATGTGTGTGCGTGTACATGTATTTGTGTGCATATGTATGTGTGTGCACATGTATGTGTGTGTGCACATGCATGTGTGTGTACATGTGTGTGTGCACATGTGTGTGCGTGTACATGTATGTGTGTGCGCATATGTATGTGTGTGTGCACATGTGCGTGTGTGCACATGTATGTGTGTGCATATGTATGTGTGTGTGCACATGTATGTGTGTGTGTGCACATGTGTATGTGTGTGTGCACATGTATGTGTGTGTGCACATGTATGTGTGTGCACATGTATGTGTGTGTGCACATGTGTATGTGTGTGTGCACATGCATGTGTGTATGTGCACATGTGTGTGTATGCACATGTATGTGTGTGCACATGTATGTGTGTGCACATGTATGTGTGTGTGCACATGTATGTGTGTGCACATGTATGTGTGTGCACATGTATGTATGTGTGTGCACATGTATGTGTGTGCACATGTATGTATGTGTGTGCACATGTATGTGTGTGCACATGTGTGTGTGTGCACATGTATGTGTGCACATGTGTGTGTGTGCACATGTATGTGTGTGCACTTGTGTGTGTGTGCACATGTATGTGTGTGTGTGCACATGTATGTGTGTGCACATGTGTGTGTGCACATGTGTGTGTGTGCATGTGTGTGTGAGCACGTGTGTTTGTGAGCACATGTATGTGTATGTGTGCACGTGTGTGTGCACATGTATGTGTGTATGTGCACATGTATGTGTGTGCACGTGTGTGTGTGTGTGCACATGTATGTGTGTGCACATGTGTGTGTGTGTGTGTGTGTGTGTGCACATGTGTGTGCATGTGTGTGCACATGTGTGTGTGTGCACATGTATGTGTGTGCACATGTATGTGTGTGTGCACATGTATGTGTGTGTGTGCACATGTGTGTGTGTGCACATGGGTGTGTGTGTGTGCACATGTGTGTGTGTGTGCATGTGTGTGTGTGTGTGTGTGTGCAAATGTGTGTGTGTGTGCACATGTGTGTGTGCACATGTGTGTGTGTGCACATGTATGTGTGTGCACATGTGTGTGTGCACATGTATGTATGTGTGTGCACATGTATGTGTGTGCACATGTGTGTGTGCACATGTGTGTGTGTGCACATGTATGTGTGTGCACTTGTGTGTGTGTGCACATGTATGTGTGTGTGTGCACATGTATGTGTGTGCACATGTGTGTGTGTATGCACACGTGTGTGCGGGTGTAGCGCGGGCCCTGCGCGGGGGCCCAGGCTGGGGGGCCGTGGCAGGAGCAGCGGGTGGTCGAAGGGGGGGTGTCGCACTAGTGACGTCACGCCGCGTCACGTCAGAGGCTGTGAGGCTGCGCCGGGTGCCGTGGGGCGGGTGCAGGGTCCTGGTGCCTGCGCGTTCCCATCTTGGGGGTGCCCCCCACATCTCCCCCGTGCATCCTGGCCCCCAGCACGGCCCCACTCTGCCCCCTCCCCCCCGTGCCTGCTGGAAAGCAGCGAACAGCCCCGGACACCCCATCAAAGGTGCAGGGATGCTGGGGGGGTCAGCACCGCGCCCCCCCCGGCCCAGAGCCCTCCCCTTCCCCGCTGCAGTTTCCCCTCCTGCCACCCCTGCGTGGAGGTGCCTGGGGGGGGACGTGTTGCACCCCAGGGATGGGTTTATGGGGCCAGGAAGTGAATGGGGGCCCTGTGGGGACACCACAAGGCACCCTTTGGGTGTGGGGTGGGAGCAAGGGGATGTGCCGAAAAATGGGGGGACACGGGAGGGGAACAGGGTGGGGGAACTGTGGGTACAGGGATAGAATGGGGGTGGAAGTAGTTACAAACATGGGGGGCATATAGGGACAGGACGGGGGGATAGGGGGACAGATTGGGGGGATGTGGGTACAAACACGGGGCGAGACAGGGATAGGAGGGGGGGACATGTGGACAAAATGATGAGGATATGGGGGAGATGCGGGTACAAAAGTGAGTAGAGAGGTGCGACTGAGGGGCCACAGGGACCAGCCTGGGGGCCACAGGGACAAAACTGGCAGGGTGCAAGGGCAGACAGGCATGGTGGGGGACAGAGATAGGGGGACTTGGGGACAGACCTGCGGGGAAGACATGAGGACAGAGATGGGGAGACATGGGGAGGACTTGGGAACAGAGATGGGAGAACGTGGGGACAGGGCAGGGGGGGGACGTGGGGACAGAGCTGGGGGTGTCAGCACCGGATGAGCAGGGCTGCTGGGGGTGTGGGGACGCGCCACGGGGCGGGCACCCCATTGCGGGAGCGGGAGGGCCCCGCAGGGCATGCGGAGACGAGGGGGGTGTTGCGGGGGGGGGTCCCCGTGCCCGCGCCGAGGCGGCGGCGGTGAGGAAGAGGAAGAGCGGGCGCCGCTAAGACCCAGCGGGCTCTGCGGGCAGCGGGGCGGGCGGATCGCAGGCAGCGGCTCCATCACCAGCACAGAGAAAGGGGAAGAGGAGGCGGAGAAGGGAGGGAGGAAGGAAGCAGGGCCGGGCCCCCCCTCCCCGGAATGGACATGGCCTGACCGGGCCCCGCAGCCCCCCGCGGCCCGGTGCAGGTTTGCGGGCGGCGCCTGCCCCCCCCTCTCCCCGGGCCGCATCCCCCTCCCCATGGCGCTGTAACCGGCGAGGGGCCGCGGCGAGCGGCGGCGGTGCTGGTGCCGGTGGCGCCGGCGGTGCCGGTGGCAGCGGTGGTTCCGGTGGTGCCGCGGCGGGCGATGTGCGGCACAGCCCCGGTGCCGGCATGCTGAGGACAGAGGCAGGCGGCGGGGGGTCCCCGTCCGGGGCAGCGCCGGGCGGCGGGGGTCTCCGGAGCGCATCCCCGCACCGGAATGCCTACGAGGCCACCATCCAGGCCGTGGCGCCCACAAAGGAGGCCGATGGTGAAGATGGCAAGAAAAGCCGGGGTAAGAAGTATGGCTCCAACGTTCATCGCATCAAGAACATGTTCCTGCAGATGGGGACAGCGCCTGGCCCCGAGGGCGCCTGCGACCTGGCCAAGGCCAAGGAGAAGCCGGTCTGTCTGTCCTTGCCCCGGGCTGGCAGCCTCAGCGAGAGCATGGACCAGGGCAACCTCCTCAAGCTGGGCACCAGCGTCTCCGAGAGGGTCAGCCGCTTCGACTCCAAACCCGACAAACCCTTCTCCAAGCTGCAGGAGACCCGCAAGATCTTTGAGAGGAGCCCGCAGGAGAAAGCTACCACCACCAAGCTCTTGCTACGTAAGGAACGAGCTGGTTTCCAGGACCGTAAGCTGGACGTGGTGGTGCGGTTCAATGGCAGCACCGAGTCCCTGGACAAGCTGGACACCGAAGCCGTCTCGCCCACCGTCAGCCAGCTCAGTGCTGTCTTTGAGAAGGCCGACCTCCGGAACAACCTGCACAAGGCGCAGGGGCGAGTGGTTGGACCACTCGGCACCAAGGTGATGGGCAAGCGGCCCCGGGTCTTTCCGCCGGGCGCCGAGGCTGCTCGGGTGGGTGATGGCCACGCTGCCCAGCCCCGCACCCGGCTGCAGGAGGAGGAGAAGGCAGTGGGGAAGAGTGCCCGGCCGGTGGAGAAGGAGCTGCCCACCCCGCGGGTGCAGGAGGTCTGCAAGATCAAGCCGGTGGAGGTGGAGGAGAGCGGTGAGGCCGAGGAGGAGGAGGCACCAATGGTGCTGGAGCCGGTGCCCGTGCCCCAGCTGGCCAAGGGGTCCGAGGACCTGGCGCCCACCCCGTCCCGGCTGGACAGGGGCTCCGGTGTGGCCGTGGGTGAGGAGGGTGTCAGGGGAGAGCAGGCGGATGAAGGCGATGTCTACGAGGAGGCCAAGAAGGAGGACTTCTCCGAGGCGGACCTGGTGGACATAAGTGCCTACAGCGGGCTCGGGGAGGACTCGGGGGGCAGCGGGCTGGAGGAGGAGGAGGAGGCCGAAGGGCTCTATGAGCCCGAGTCGGGTTGTGTGGAGATCCCAGGGCTGTCTGAGGAAGAGGAGCCTGTCCCCAACCGCAAGATCCAGTTCAGCACGGCCCCCATCCAGGTGAGACCGCCTGGAGATGAGGGGGGCAGCAGCTGGGGATAAGGGGGTACCCCATGGTCAGGGTACCCCAGGGTGAGGGGCACCCAAGGATAAGGAGCACCCAAGGTTGGGGGTACCTTAGGATGAGGGTACTCCAGACTGGGATGTATGACCCCCATCCCTTTGAGGGAGGTGATGCTGGGGATAGGGAGGTGTGGGGATGTCTGTGTGCCCCAGCCCCCTGCCATGGGGCACAGCATCCTACTTGGTGCTGGGGGAAGGAAGGTCACCACCCAGGCCTGGCTAACCGGCCACCTAACCAAGAGCCCTGGTGTGACCTGAGGACCCCCAGCCAGCCATAGAGGGGCCACCCTGGGGCTGGTGTGACAGGGGTGGGGGTGGCCCTGGGCCCCCTGGGGTGGTCGATGCAGAGCACCCAGAGCCAGCCCACTGCTATGTCCAAGCCCCACCACGTGTTTTGGGTGGGATGCCTGATGTGTCTGGGTGCGGGTGCTGGCTCCTCTGCTGTTGGTCCCCAGTGGTCCCTTGGTGCTGGGGTTCCCCCCATACTGGGGGTCCCAGGGATGGGGCAAGGGGTTGGGGGTTCTTTTCCCCACCATAGGCCCAGCCAGCACCCAGCAGCGTTCCGGGAAGTGGAGGAAGGGGAAGTGGCAGCACGGCCGGGTGGGACGCAGCATTTCCCGTCCCCCCCATCCTTCCCTAGCTTGGTTTGGTCGCTCCATCAGGGATGCTCCCCCAGCAGCAGGGCTGTTGGGGAGGGGGGGAGAAGAGGCTGTGCCGCTATTTGGGGTGTTCTCTCCTGCTGGAATCCCCCCAGGCCGGAGGAGCTGCGGTCGCTTTGTGCTGGAGCTGGGTTATTTTTAGAGCCCGGCCTATATTCTGGCTCTGAGTCAGAGCGGGTGGGTGGCCCCACTGGGGACAGGGGGACAGGGACCACCATGCCCAGGGCAGGACACAGTGGTGTCCATGTGCTGTGTGGTTGCACACTGTGGGGCGGGGGGGTAATTGTTCCTGTGGGAACCAGCCAGGCAGGCCTTGAGAAGATGCCCCCTGCCATGGATGGGCAGACAGGGTTTTTGGGGTGCTCTGCTCTCCCCAGCACAGCCTTTAACCTCTTGCTTTTACCCATCTCGGACCCCAGGGTGATGGTGGGTGTCCCATGTGTACTGATGGGGAGGAGACCCGCATGTCTGAGCTCCCGAGTGCATGGGTGATGCTGAGCCACCCAAACAGGAGGGGTCGGAGCCAGGAGCACTGGCTCCCCGCAGCACCAGCATGGGATGGGGGCAGTCACCACCAGCCTCTTCCCCTGGGCATTTGCTGGCTCTGGCTGCTTCTCCCTTGGAACCCACTCCAGGCCCCTGGTGCATCCCAAGATCCCCAGGACCTGGTGACAAGGGTGGGGGCACTTCAGGGTGAGCCCTGCAGCACCATGTGTAGAGAGGGGGGATAGAGGCATGTCCCATGGCACCCCTGGGTGCCACCTGGGTGGGTCCTACCCACCGGTGGGTCTCAGTACCTTTGTCCCTTGACACTTATTCCTAATGCCCTTGTTTCAAGCCTTTAGTCTGTGATGTGATCCCTAATCTGTTCCCCCCTCCGGGGACATCTGCCAGGCTCAGCTCCAGGAGAGGGGTGCTGGCACCTCCTGGGGTGCAGGGATATGGCATCCCACTGCCTCTGGCTCCTGGTGGCACGTCTGACCTCAGCCAGGAGCACCCCAGTGCCCAGCATGAGGGCACCCAGCGTGGGATGAACCAGGGCCTGCCCCAAGCCCCATGTGAGCTGCCAGGTGGAGACCCAGGGGATGAGGCAACCCCCAGCTTAGGGTGGGTTTCACCTCTTCGGGCAGGATGGTAGGTTTGGGTTTCTGGGCTCCGGGCTTGCATGGAGGTGCCCAGGAAGGCTGAGGGGCAGGGAAGACATGAAGCTGCCCCAAAGGGTCCTTCCCTGTCCCATGGGGCAGTTGGAGCCATGAGAAGGTGGGGACAGGTGAGGGGAGAAGAGGGCAACAGGCCCAGTGTGCCTGCCCCAAACTGTGTGACTGAGAGCAGCCAGTCCTTGCACAACCCGTCCATCCATCCATCCAGCCATCCAGCCATCCATCCATCCATCCATCCCTCTCTCCATCTGTCCATCCCTCCCTCCCTCCCTCCCTTCCTCCCTCCATCCATCCATCCATTTATCCATCCATCCATTTATCCATCCATCCATTTATCCATCCATCCATTTATCCATCCATCCCATCCATCCATCCATCCATCCATCCATCCATCCATCCATCCATCCCTCCCTCTCTCCATCTGTCCCTCCCTCCCTCCCTCCATCCGTTTATCCATCCATCCATCCATCCATCCATCCATCCATCCATCCATCCATCCATCCCTCTCTCCATCTGTCCCTCCCTCCCTCCCTCCCTCCCTCCCTCCATTTATCCATCCATTTATCCATCCATTTATCCATCCATTCCATCCATCCATCCATCCATCCATCCATCCATCCATCCATCCATCCATCCATCCATCCATCCACCCGTCCGTCCGTCCATCCATCCATCCATCCGTCCATCCGTCAATGCACCCATCCCTCTGTCCATCCGTCCATCCATAAATCCATCCATCCATCCATCCATCCATCCATCCATCCATCCATCCACCCATCCCTCTGTCTGTCCATCCATCTCTCCATCCATCCATCCATCCATCCATCCATCCATCCATCCATCCATCCATCCATCACTCCATCCCTCCATCCGTCCATCCATCCATCCATCCATCCATCCATCCATCCATCCATCCATCCATCCATCCATCCATCCATCCATCTATCCCTCTCTCCATCTGTCCCTCCCTCCCTCCCTCCCTCCATCCATCCATTTATCCATTTATCCATCCATCCATCCATTTATCCATTTATCCATTTATCCATCCATCCATCCATCCATCCATCCATCCATCCATCCATCCCTCTCTCCATCCGTCCATCCCTCCCTCCCTCCCTCCATCCATTTATCCATCCATCCATCCATCCATCCATCCATCCATCCATCCATCCATCCATCCATCCATCCATCCATCCATCCCTCTCTCCATCTGTCCCTCCCTCCCTCCCTCCATCCATCCATTTATCCATCCATCCATCCATCCATCCATCCATCCATCCATCCATCCATCCATCCATCCATCCACCATCCCTCTGTCCATCCATCCATCCATACACCATCCCTCTGTCCATCCATCCATCCATACACCATCCCTCTGTCCATCCATCCATCCATCCATCCATCCATCCATCCATCCATCCATCCATCCCTCCGTCTGTCCATCCATCTCTCCATCCCTCCATCTGTCCATCCATCCATCTATCCATCCATCCACCCATCCCTCCCTCCATCCATCCATCCATCCATCCATCCATCCATCCATCCATCCATCCATCCATCCATCCCTCCGTCTGTCCATCCATCTCTCCATCCCTCCATCTGTCCATCCATCCATCTATCCATCCATCCACCCATCCCTCCATCTGTCCATCCATCCATCCATCCATCCATCCATCCATGCACCCATCCCTCCATCTGTCCATCCATGCACGCATCCCTCCATCTGTCCATCCATCCATGCATGCACCCATCCCTCCATCTGTCCATCCATCCATCCATCCATCCATCCATCCATCCATCCATCCATCCATCCATCCATCCATCCCCCCTAACTCCCCGACATGACTTGGGGAGGGGAGGGATTCTCCAGTGTCTCATAGGCTCAGTAACGTCCCCATACCCCTGTCCTGGGCTCCCCTGCCCCAGGATGCCCTCTTGGCCATGAGTAGATGGCTGCCGTGTTGTCCCATCCCATTCTGCCGCCTCACTGAACAGCTCCGTGCACCCCTCAGGTCTTCAGCACTTACTCCAATGAAGACTACGACCGCCGCAATGAAGATGTTGACCCCATGGCTGCATCAGCTGAGTATGAGCTGGAGAAGAGGGTGGAGCGACTTGACCTCTTCCCTGTGGAGCTGGAGAAAGGTGGGTCCTCATCCCATCCTGCGCCCCAGGGCCCTGCGGCAGCTTGGGGATGGGCTGGGGGTGGCTCCATTGGCGCTGGGTGGCCGATGCCACCCTGCCAGGACACGGCTCTGTCTCTGCAGACTCAGAAGGGCTGGGGATCAGCATCATCGGCATGGGCGCAGGGGCCGACATGGGCCTGGAGAAGCTGGGCATCTTCGTCAAGACGGTGACGGAGGGGGGGGCTGCCCACCGGGACGGCAGGTAAAGGGCTCCCCAGCCCAAAGCCACCCCAGGTCCCTATGGGCTTGGGTGGTGGTGGAGGAGCTGGTGTGGGAGCAGGCAGAGGTGGCCAAAGGTTGGGCCTGCTGTGACAATCTCCGTGTCCCCAGGATCCAGGTAAACGATCTCATCGTGGAGGTGGATGGCACCAGCCTGGTTGGGGTGACGCAGAGCTTCGCTGCCTCTGTCCTCAGGAACACCAAGGGCCGTGTCCGGTAGGGCCTGGGACTGGGGACCTGGGAGGGGGGGGCAGGAAACCCCCACAGCCCATGCTGGGCCCCCTGCAGCACCCTGCCCCATAGCCTGTACCCAGAGCACCTCAAACCCCAGGCTGGGTTGTTGCCCTGCCCCAAAATAACCTCCATCCCCTCCAGTCCCATGCCTACTACCTGCCCTGTGCCACCCTAGTGCCCTCCAAAATCTTCTCACATCAGTCTAGGATCTCCCCCAGGCCCCAACTCATCCACCCATAGCATCTCCACAAGGAGCACTGACTGTCCCTCAGGGACATTCCAGGCTGCGCCACTGGCATGTCCCCCACTACAGACCCCCATGGTGGCAGCCCCCCACCCTCACTGAACCCTCCATCCCCACTGAGCCCCGCATCTCCATTGAGCCCCACATTCTGCGCAGGTTCCTCATCGGACGGGAGAAGCCGGGGGAGCAGAGCGAGGTGGCGCAGCTGATCCAGCAGACGCTGGAGCAGGAGCGATGGCAGAGGGAGATGATTGAGCAGCGCTACACCCAGTACACTGAGGATGACGAGGAGGTGAGGGGGACAGCACCCACCCAGGGGGGCACGGACCTGGTTCCCCACCCGGTGCCTCAGTTTCCCAGGCTGAGGGTGCCAGGCTGGGGACCACCACCATGAGCAAACACTGGCCCATGCCTTCCGCAGACGGGTGAGTACGCAACGGATGAGGAGGAGGAGATGAGCCCCATGTTCCCCAGCGGCGAGATGGCCATTGAGGTGTTCGAGCTGGCTGAGAATGAGGACACGCTCTCGCCTGTGGAGATGGACCCCGAAAAGCTGGTGCACAAGTTCAAGGAGGTGCAGAGGAGCTGCAGTGTGCCGGGGGGTGCTGGGGGGTACAGGGGTACCAGGGGGTGCCAGGGGGTGCTGGGGGTGCCCAGGGGTACAGAGGTACCAGGGGGTGCTGGAGCTACCGGGGGATGCTGGGAGTGCCAGGGGTACAGGGGTACCAGGGGGTGCTGTTGGTACTGGGGGATGCTGGGAGTGCCAGGGGTACAGGGGTACCAGGGGCTGCTGGGGGTGCCGGGGCATTGTGCCCACTGTGGGGACGTGTGAAGGGCCGGTTCCTTTCGCAGCTCCAGATCAAACACGCCGTCACTGAGGCTGAGATCCAGCAGCTGAAGAGGAAGGTGAGTGGGTGCCCTGGCTCTCCTTGGGCAGGAAGGACCCCCCCTCATTCTGCTCTGACCCCGCTCCTCCATCTCTATCTCCCCCATCCACTCCTAGCTCCCCCACATCTACCCCCAGACCCCTCACCATGCTGTGCCTATTCCTGGCCATGCCATGCTGTGCTGTGCCGTGCCATGCTGTGCCATGTCATGTCATGTCATGTCATGTCACATGTCACATTTTAGACCTCATATCATCCTTCCAGTATCTGAAGGGGATCTGCAAAGATGCTGGAGAGGGGGATGCTTCATCAGGGACTGTAGTGATAGGGCAAGGGATGATGGGTTCAGACTGAAACAGGGGATATTTAGGTTGGATATAAGAAAGTTCTTCCCTGTGAGGGTGCTGAAGCACTGGCACAGGGTGCCCAGAGAAGCTGTGACTGCCCTATCCCTGGCAGTGTTCAAGCCCAGTTGGATGGGGCTTGGAGCAAGCTGCTCTAGTGGAGGGTGTCTCTGCTCATGGCAGGGTTTGGAACTGGATGAGCTTTATGGTTCCTTCCAACCCAAACCATTCTATGATTCTATGATTCTGTCGTGTCATGCCTGCTCCTCGCCTGTGTTGTACCATGCCATGGTGTGCGGTGTCATGCCCATTCCCTGGCTCTGCCGTGCTGTTCCATGCCACGTCATGCCTGTCCCTGGCTGTGCCATGTCCTGACCCTGCTGTCCTCAGCTGCAGAGCCTGGAGCAGGAGAAGGCACGCTGGAGGGCCGAGAAGGCCCAGCTGGAGCAGAGTGTGGAGGAGAACAAGGAGCGGATGGAGAAGCTGGAGGGGTACTGGATGGAAGCACAGAACCTCTGCCAGGCCGTGGACGAGCACCTCAAGGAGACTCAGGCACAGTACCAGACCCTGGAGCGCAAGTACAGCAAGGCCAAGAGGCTCATCAAGGAGTACCAGCAAAAGTGAGGGCAGCGTCAGGCTCTGGGCACCCATTTGTCTCCCTGGGCACCCCTCCATCCCCATGGGCATGATCCATCCTGAGAGCACACATCCATCCCCATGGGCACTGAGATCCCTGTGGCACCATCCCCTTCCCGGGTACCCCTTGCCCCTGGGCAGACCATTGTGTATGAGCCATCCCATGGGCATGGATCATGCTGTTGGCACGGACCCACCTGTGGGGCGCTGACCCCTTCATGGGCACCCATTGTCCTTGGGCATAGACCATCTGTTGGGCATGAAACTTTTGCCAGGGCACCAGCTTCTTCCTGGACATCCCCTGCCCCCTGGGCAGGGACCTCCCCCTCTGGCCAGAAACCCATCTATGTGGCACCAAATCCCTCCTGGGTACCCTTCAACCCCCCCCGAGCGGGGACGTTCCCTTGGGCAGGGGCCTTCCCCTTGATGTGGAAGCATCTCTTGGGCACCAACTCCTTCCCGCTCCCTCCAAACCCTGCCCCAGCTCCATGGGGTGTCCCCAGTGCTGGGAGGGGATGGGGGGACACATGCACCCACACACTGGTCCTGCAGGGAGATCGAGTTCCTCAAGAAGGAGACGGCGCAGCGGCGGGTGCTGGAGGAGTCAGAGCTGGCGCACAAGGAGGAGATGGAGAAACTGCAGGAGAAGGTGGGCACCGGGCGCCGGGACGCGGGCTGCCCCTGAGCCCTGCCGCCGTCACGCCGCTCCCGCCACGGCCCATGGCTTCCCATGGCTTCCCATGGCTTCCCGTCGCCGCTGGATCCCAGGATGGGTTGCAGCAGATCTGCTCGGGCGCCGGCTCGCGCCAAGCTGCTGGATCCCGCCGCCGGGTGGTAGCGGAGCTGCGTGAGGCGCTGGCTCCCCTCCGGACTGAGCTCCGGCCGCGGGATCCCAACGCCGGATCGCAGTGGATCTGCTTTGGGCACCGGGATCCCACCGGATTTGTGCTCTGGATCACAGTGGATCTGCTCAGGCGCTGGCGCACGCCTGATCCTCCTCCTGGCACTGGATCCCACACTGGATTGCAGTGGATCTGCTGAGGGTTTGGGTCTCAGTGGATCCTGCCTCAGGGTCTGACATCCCATAATGGATCAAAAGGGATTTTCTTGGCACTGGATCCCAGGCTGCTTGCGTGGGATCCTGCAGTGGTTTCCTGTTGATGGGCATGAGGCATGGGGCCACACTGGATCATCTGTTGCGAGCTGGATCCCATGCTGGTCATGCTGGATCCCACAACAGATTGCCCTGGATTCCGTGCCAGCTGCTCCCCTGCAGCAGGCAGGGATCACTGGATCCCCCGGGATCCTGCAGCGCTGCCGTGGGTTGCGGTGGGGGGCTCATGGGCACCAGGGTGCAGAGGAGCACGGGGAGGTCCCCCGGTTCCCACCAGAGCCCCCACATGTACCCCCCTCCTGTCACCTCCAAAATGTCCCCCTGACACCCTCCAGAGACTCACCCCTTGCTGCCTGCAGCCCCCATGGCCCAGCCCTGTGTCCCCTATCCCTGTCCCCCACTACCCCAACCCTTGTCCCTGTGCCCCTATCCTGGTGCCCCCATCCCTGTGTCTCCCGCCACCCCAGCACCCTCATGTTTTGCCCCCTTTGACCTGCCCTTCCCATCCCTGTATCCCCATCCTTATGTCCTCTCACCTTGTGCCCCACAGCCCCGTTCCCCCCACTACACGTTCGCATCCCTGTCCCTGTGTCCCCGTGTCCCCTGTCCCTGTGTATTCCCGTTTGTCCCCGTGTCCCCTGTCCCTGTGTGCCCCTCCCGTGCTCCCCCCCCCCCCAGCTGAGACCTGTCCCTTTGCTGTTTTTCAGATCTCCGAACTGGAGGCCAAGCTGCAGACTTTGAAAAATTCCAACCCGACTTAAGTCACCCTCAAACCGCAGTGATACTGGGGGGGTCCCTCCCCCCCCAAGGCCTGTCCCTCCCCCCAGCCCCAAAACCTCTTCCCCACCCGGGAGGAGGTGAGACCCTGCCAAAGCCTCCTGGTGCCCCTACCTCCCCCTGGGGGCACAGACATGGGGGGGGGGGGGGCAAGCTGCACCTCGGGGGGGGGGGGGGGGGGAAATTGGGGGGGGCACACCCCACCTTAGTGTCTGTGTCCAGTGTGAGTCTCGTGGTAACGTGATGGACCAATTGGGGGGGGTAACGGCCCCCCCTCCGGCGCCCCCCCTCCCCTCGACGTGACGCCCCTCCCCCTCCCCCCAGACGCAGAGCTGGCACCTGGTTGGACACTGGTGGGGGGGTGGAAGAAATGCGTCCCCCCCCAAATGTGAGCTATATTGGAGAGCAAAGGGGGGCTATGCTGGAAGCCCCCCATCCCCAGCTCCTCTTGAGACTCACCTGAAGCACTTGGGGGGAGCGGTTGCCTTTGGGTCCCTCTCGTGTCCTCGATCCCGGCCCCACAGTGGGATGCCCCCCCCATGTTTGGGTGCAGAGGGGGGGCTTCAAGTGCCCCCCCCCCCCCCCCCCGACAGGAGGGACCCTCTCAGCCTTTGCCAACCCCTGCAGTGGGCATGGGGGGGGCCCAAACTCCCACTTGTAGGGGGGCATGGCTGGGGGGGCTGCCCCCCAGCACCCGCTTCCCCCCCCCAAGCCCAGGGCTTTCGCCTTCCTTGGGCGGGGGGGCCACACACACGGGGGTCCCCCTCCAGGGTGGGGGCGATGCTCTCACCCCCCCAACTGTAAATACCCCCCTGTCCCCCAATAAATCACAGTATTTCTCGGGGCTGGGATGCCCTCACCACCGGTCACCTCCAGCCGGGTCGGGGGATCCCGGACCCTCGGCCCAGCGGGGGGGAACTCCTTTATTTTTTATTTCTATTTTGACCCCCTCCCTGTTGTCCTCCCCCCCCCCCAAGTCTCCGACAGTAACTGGATGTGGGGGTAACTGGGAGCCAGAGCTGGTTATACTGGGAAGGGGAGGAGGGAGGCACGCGGGGGGTGAGGGGGGGTCCCACTGGATTGGAGCCGCTTGGGGGGGGGGGGGGGGGGGAAGTATTTAAGGAGGGAGAAGAGCCCCGGAGGGGTGCTGGGTTATTTAAGCTCACAGTGTACCGTGTATATACTATATATATATATCTGTACAATGGAGGCACTGGCCCTCGTTTGGTACGGCCCCGGGCACCGGTCTGCGGGTACTTGGAGCACTGGGGAGGATGGGGGGCACTGCGGGGAATGGGAAGAACTCGAAGACCGCAGGGGGAGCTGGGGAGACTGGGCAAGTGAAGGGATTGGGGGGGCCTGGGGGCTGGGAGCGCTGGGAACACCGGAAAGGATGTGGGACACTGGGAAGGACTGGGTGCATGGGGAGCACTGGGAGGGGTGGGGAGAGCACGGTAAAAACTGGGAGGTCACTGGGAAGATCTGGGAGACCGCTGGAAGGACCGGCAGTACGGGGAAGGACGGGTTGAGTGGGAGCAGTGGGGGGGTCTGGGAACAATGGGAAGGATGAGGGTGACTCGGGGCGCTGGGGGCACTGGGAAGCATGGGGGGCACTGAGCGGACTGGGAAGGACTGGAGGGGCTGCGGACATTGGCAGTGACGGCGCGCCCCGCCCGCTCCCCCGTGCCGAGCTCAGGGCACCCGCCGGCGCTGTCCGTTCAGTACCGCCGGGCAGGGCCGCGAGCAGAGCCCATCCCGGCCCCTTCGGCGATCCTGCTCCAGGCGGAGGAGGGGATCAGGACGCCCAAGGAGAGCAAATGAATAGGAGGCGGGGGGGCAGAACACGGATGCGCAAAGACCGGGATGGGCCATCCACCAGGGAGCGGCAGGGCACAGCCCCAGCCCCAGCTCGTCCGCCCTAAATTCCCTCCTTCCTTCGCGAGCGTCCTGGAGCACAGTGAGTACAGCACGAACGTCCGGCCCTGCTCCCACAGCCGAAGAGCCAGGAGGGAAAGCTGGTGCTGGGCCTATCCTGCGCACGGTGAGCTCCGCAGCGGTGCCACCATCGCTCTCGCTCCTCGCTTTCCCACCTAAAACCCAATTCCGTGCAACCTCTCTGGCGCCCTCTCCCGGCCATTCTGCAGCACAGCGGCAAGGCAAGAGTGCCCGGTCCCTGCTCCCGCAGCCAAAGGGCCAGCACAGGACAGTAAAGCTGCTGCTGAGCCTTGCCTGCACTCGATGAGCTTCGCAACGGTGCCAGTGAACGCTGCCATACAGGACATGCTGGAACTTCAATGTGAACCGCAGACCAGGGCAGCCAAGTGGGATGGCACAATTGATACCGGCAATGCATTGTCTCAATCCCGGCTGGCAGCATGAATCAGAAGCTGGATCCAGCAGTGCCAGCATCCAGCTGGTGGCAGTCCCTGGACCCAGCCCTGCCCAGGCCTGGGGGACCCTTCACTCTCCACTCTGCAGTGGCTGCCCGAGGCACACCTCTGCTGGCTCCAGCACAGAGCTCCTCTCCTGGGGAGCTCCCACGTCCTCCCAGGCCACCCTGGGACAGCTGTGGGGTCTCTCTGCCCCCCTGCCTCATCTGCCATGGCCCTCAGTGGGGAACGGGGGCACTTGCTGGATCTGCTGCTGCACACCTGAAGGGAAATGGACTGGGAGCTTGACTCATTGTGCTTCACAGGGGAATGGTTCAGAGAAGTCATCCTTGTGCGGATAACTGAAAGGGCCTTATTAATGACCAATGGTAATTAATCAGGGACTGAATTAAAATCAAATGGGAATGCAATAGTGATTTAGCAATAACTGAATTTTAATTCAACTGTGAATTCCCAATGATTTGAAGATGATGTAAATGATAATTTAGATGATGACTTAGACAATGAGTTTGCCTTCCAGTATCTGATTGATTTTTACAAGAAAGGTGGAGGCGAATTCTTTACAAAGGCATGTAGTGATCAGACAACTGGGAACGGCTTTAAGTTGACAGAGGGGGGTGAATGAGGTGAGACCTTAGGAGGAAGTTCTTCCCTGTGAGGGTGGTGAGACACTGTCACAGGTTGCTCAGAATGATAGCCGTCTGGCAGCGGGTGTATTGCTGATTCAAGGCATGCAGAGAGGCAGCTCTCCCTGGATTTACCAGAGATTTAATACAGATTTGATAAGAAGGAGGGAAATTCTATTTAGTGAGGGTCAGGACTGAGTAAATGCTCCCTGCTCTTGGCAAGATTGGAGTAAAAAAAAAAAAACCAATAAAACCCCAGTTTGCCATATTTGGGTGGGATTTGGGCTGCTTTGACCCCTAAAGCACCTCCAGTGCATCCTCAACACCCACAGAGCATCCCAGGGATACCCCTAGAGAATCCCAGAGAATGCCTGGAGCACCTCCAGAGCATCCCATGGACCCAACCATCACAGTGAACATGGGGACATGGGGACCACAGGGGTGGCTGATTCTGGAACTCCCTGTGTTCACGTGTGTAAGGCCATGGAACCCCACGGAACCCATCACCAGAGTCACTGGTAGATGACAGCTGCCCCATGTAACACAAGCTACCAGTGGAGGAGGCAACAGCAGCTCCTCTGGTGGTTCCTGTCCTGGTGTCTTGGTGCCAGTGATGCCTGTGGACACAGGAGCATGGAACGAGATGGGTGGCAATGGTGATCTTGGGGTACTTTAGGAGTTGCCAAGAACACCTCAAGTGACTTCCCCAGAATGGCTGCTTTGGACTTGGTGTGCGAGTTGTTCTGGCTGAGCCGGCAGCAGAGCGCTGTGGCTGCCTTAAATCCTGAGATCTCCCCTCACTTCTTGTGGGGAGAACAAGGGCGTGCGGGGATGGGACAAGGGGAAACGGCTTTAACCTGACAGAGAGGGGAGACTGAGATGAGATCTCAGGAAGAAGCTCTTCCCTGTGAGGTTGGTGGGACACTGGGAAAGGGTGCCCAGAGAAGCTGTGGCTGCCCCATCCCTGGCAGTGTTCAAGGCCAGGTTGGACACAGGGGCTTGGAGCAAGCTGCTCCAGTGGAAGGTGTCCCTGCCCGTGGCAGGGGTTGGAGCTGGAGGAGCTTTAAGGTTCCTCCTAACCCAAACCATTCCATGCTTCTGTGCCATCCTCAACACCCAATCTGTGGCAGTGTCTATAATTTAACAACTGTGGACATGCAGTATCAGTTCGCTCCTTCTCACAGCCTTTTTCCCTGACCAGAGGGGTTGAGGACGGCCCCTACTTGGGTCCCCATACCCTTGGGTAGGGCACATTCTGGAGGGTAGATTTTGTCTAGTTAAGCCCACCAGCACTTTTGGATCACTGGCTAATGTTGCACTTGGGCATTTTGGGCATCTCCCCACTGCCCAAGTCCTGCCAGCCCATCTGTGCTAAGCACTTACAATCAACTGAGGGAAGCGGAGTAATGAGGACATACATAATAAACTTAAAATGCTCAGTAATACTAAGACCATAAATGAAAGAATCACAGAGTATCTCCCTACCAAGCACAAGTGCATGTGTTCCTGTCTTTCACACTGCTACCTCCCATGCCCTTCAAGATGCCTTCCTCAGCTTACGTGGTTTACCTTTAATGCTTATTTCTATTCAAGATGGTTTGAATCCTACTAACCCTTAAAGCTTTCACAATGTAATTAGAGAAACCCAAGCTGGATCAAACTGTTTTAATGAAGTCACCTGTTAGAAACATGCATGCCAGGAGGTAAATTGCTCTTTTGTTAGATTTATTCTCAAATACCTGTACGCAGATGCTGGTTTGGGGCTGCAGCTGTGGAGCTATTGGTGACTCATGTCCAGTGCAAGTGGGTGTATTCACTGGCAGCAGATGCTGACGTTCAAGACATGGTGCCATCTGAAGAAAAAGCCACATCACATCATGCCATTAAGTTTATCAAGAGGTTTTCAGTATTTCCCCGGTTACAGTCTGCAGCAGCAAAGTCACTAGAAACATAGCAGCTGATAGCCACAGCTGCTGGCACGGATCCTTACATAGCTAAGGCTATTGAGAAAATAGGAAGACAACTGAAAGAATGACTTTACTGACAACTAAAACTAGGCCAGAAAGGTACTAAGTCAGTTTACAGTAAAACTAAAAGCTGCTGTCAACTGTGGGAGTCAAAATCCTCCCAATTATGAACCTAATCTAAAGAGGTGGTGAATATTCTTAGTCATCACTTGAAGCTACAACATTGCCCCAGACAACACATCTTTCTGATGATACAGAGGAAAAATTACACCACTGACTTGTTAGATCAGGTTATTATATCTTGGGAAGAGTTGAGACAAGACAGTTACAGACATGGCTGTAAAAACTCAGAGCTCTTACATATATGTCCACATCTGCCACCATTCAAAGTTTCAGGCATGAAGGATCTTTTACAGCTATGACACAAGCAGTAGTTACTAACTGCACTACTTAGCACTGAAACAAGATGCATATGCAGGTCCTGAAGATGCGGTGGTTGTTATTGCAGCATGAAGAGGAACCTGAATTTGGTGATGTTTCCTGACGCTGCGTCCCTGCTCCCGACCCGTTCCCCCCGGCTCCATCTCGACCTTTCCCACTCACTCCCTGCCACAGCCCCGCTCCTGCCCGGCTCCATCTCGCCCTCCCCTCCGTGGCACCGCCTCTGACATCACCCCCCCCGCGCCGCCCGCTGTCTTGGCGAGGGGAAGCCGGAGCCGAAGGTTCCTGCCCAGAAACACCAAGGGCTGGAGCTCACCCGCGTCTGCCCCGGGAGCAGGGTCAGGCCCCACAGCTCTGCTCCTGCCAGCGCTGCCGAGCCCTGCACTCACTCGATGGTGCCATCGGAGCGCCCCACACAGCGCAGCACGGGCTGGGCCGTTGCTCTGGCTCCGGCAGAGGCACAACTGCCTCGGGAAGCTGCCAGCGAACAACGAGAGCTGAGAAGCGGCTGCAGAAGGGCTCTGCTGTGGGGCTGAAAGCCAAGGGTGCTGCAGGGGTGTGTCCCCTCTGCCTTGACAAACTGCCACCACAATCCACAAGTGGCCCGTGCCCACTGCGCCCAGAGCCTGGGATGCAAAGCACAGAATTACAAGGGTGTCCCGGTCACACGGGGAACCCCAAATGTGGTTTTACACAGGGTTCTCACGCCCTTCAAACAGTCATGTACCACACATTTGGACCAAGCACTAGCACCCTCACTACCAATGACCAGTCCTGGTCCAACTCTGCCAGGCGCTCACGCTACTTCTGCTGCAGTCCTGCTCTTGTCTATTGATGCAGATGCCCCTGGAGCCAGTCCTGCAAGAGATACTGATGAATGGTGTGCGGGACAGTGGGAGGGTTTCAAAGACATGCTGGAGGGGCTGGACAGCTCTAAGATACCCTTAAGAAAAGTCCTGACATTCCAGGGAAAATCCACTACCTCATCACATTACAGCTGTATATGCTATATAAATAAAAGCATTTATTAATACTTTAAAGACTGGTTCTCCTTCACAGACAGCTCTAAGATACCCCACACGCACATCAGCATCCCAGGGCCAGCGGTGCCGGCCCCATCCCTTCCCCTCGCACATGAAATTCACCTCCCCCAAACCACAGCCGGCACGGGAAAGCCTCGTTTAGGCCAGGAGATCACCAGCAGGGCAGGAAAGCATTGCGAGGGGCAGCTGCTGGGGCTGACAAAGCAAAGCCCCGCGAGGCTGCTGAAGCAGCCAGGACTCGTGGAACTGGGGCGGAACCCGAGGGAGGGGGCAGTTGGCCCCCGCCCAACCGGCACTGACCAACTGCCGGGGCAGGTACAGCAGCAGCTCCCGCTCCTCCTGGTGCTCCTGCCCTACAGGTAAACCCCAGCCGGCTCTGCCTGCCAAACTCTCACCCCAGCACCTCTCTGCTTCTCCCAACAGAGAGGCTCCCTCTCCAGCTGCCCACGGCATCGGAGGTACCCGGCGTGAGCTTCACCGCTCCGGCCATGCCGCCTCCTGTGCGTGCCTGTGTGCTGCCCTCTGTCCCGGGGCTGCCAGTCTCTGCTGAGCCTGCCCAAGTCCAGCAGCTCCCCAAGGAGCCAGCAGCAGCGGCGGCGGCGCTGGAGAACAGCGAGGACAATGTCCCTGATGTCTACGATTTGACTGACTTACTCGGTGCACTCCCTGACCCGACTGAGAATGCGGCGGAGGGCGGCTGCCGCAAGGAGCCAGCAGCGGTGGCAGGGCTGGCAGACAATGGGGACATCGTCCCTGCGGTCTACGATTTGTCTGCCTTGTTCTATGCTCTCCCTGACCTGACTGAGAACGCGGTGGAGAGCAGCTGCCCCAAGGAGCCAGCGGCCATGGCAGGGCTGGGGAATAGTCAGAACAGCATCCTCAGCACCCATGAGAGGAGTGCCTTGCTCAGTGCTCTCCCTGATGTGCCTGAGAGAGCGGTGAAGGGTGGCAGCTCCAAAGAGCCAGCAGCCGTGGCAGGGATGGGGAACAATGCAGACACCATCCCCAACACCCACGATAGGAGTGCCTTGCCCAGTGCTCTCCCTGATGTTCCTGAAAATGTAGTGGAGAGCGGCTGCCACAAGGAACCAGTAGCAATGGCAGGGCTGCGGAACAATGAGGACACCGTCCCTAGGGTCTATGACTTGTCTGCCTTGCTCAGTGCTCTCCCTGACCTGACTGAGAACACAGTGGAGGGCAGCTGCCGCAAGGAGCCAGCAGCTGTGTCAGGGCTGGGGAACCATGAGGACACCATCCCCAACACCCATGGTATGAGTGCCTTGCTCAGTGCTCCCCTGATGTGCCTGAGAACGTGGGGGAAGGCGGCTGCCGCAAGGAGCCAGCAGCGGTGGCAGGGCTGGCAGACAATAGGGACACCATCCCTGCTGTCTATGATTTGTCTGCCTTGCTCAGTGCTCTCCCTGACCTGACTGAGAACACGGTGGAGAGCACCTGCTGCAAGGAACCAGCAGCTGTGGCAGGGCTGGGGAATAGTCAGAACAGCATCCTCAGCACCCATAGGATGAACGCCTTGCTCAGTGCTCTCCCAGATGGGTTTGAGAAAGTGGTGAAGGGCAACAGCTCCAAGGAGCCAGCAGCCGTGGCAGGGATGGGGAACAAGGACACCATCCCCAACACCCATGGTATGAGTGCCTTGTTCAGTGCTCCCCCTGATGTGTCAGAGAACATGGTGGAAGGCGGCTGCCCCAAGGAGCCAGCAGCGGTGGCAGGGCTGGCAGACAATAGGGACACCATCCCTGCTGTCTATGATTTGTCTGCTTTGCTCAGTGCTCTCCCTGACCTGTCCAAGTCTGTGGTGGAGGGTGGCTGCCGCAGGCAGCCAGCACTGGTAGTGGGGAACAATGAGGACACTGTCCCCAGCATCTATGATATGAGTGCTTTGCTCAATGCGCTTCCTGACTTGTCTGAGAACATCGCGGACGGTGGCTGCCCCCAAGCAGACAGCAGCGGTGGCAGGCCTGGCAGACAATGAGGACACCATCCCCAACACCTATGACATGAGGGCACTCACAGACACTGAAAAGGAACTAATACTTAAAGCCGCCAGAACTCATGTTCAGGCATTAATCGCTGCACAGGCATTGCAAGGAAAGGCAGACGATTCTGACCCTGCAGTTAAACCACAATGGGATTAGAATAACCCCAACCATTATCAACTTCTCACAAGGTATCGAACACGGATTGCATTTAGATTGGAACAAGCAATTCCTAAGTCCGTCCGTGAATTGGGGAGCTTTATATGCTGTCAAACAAAACACAGGTGAAACTCCTACGGAATTTCTGGATAGATTACGGGAGGCAATGCAAAAATGAGCTACCCTGGACCCCTCCGGAGCCCTGGGAAGGCAGCAGCTGATACCCGTCTTTCGAGGACAATCCTCAGATGATATTAGAAAGAAACTAGAAAACCTTAGAGCAGAGCACCAGAAAGATATTGAAAGGCTTACTGAGGAAGCACGGAGGGTGTACCGCAACCGAGACGGTAATGAAAGGAAAAAGCTAAGTCAAGCAATTACTCATGCCACCACTGCGGCCTTAAGGTAAAGAAACTATCAGGGAAATGGGAAAACTCAAGGCACATGGGAAGATTGCTTTTGGGGTCGTAGAATGAGGGCCCCTAATAATAGGGTACGGCCTAATCAGTCTGCTTTTTGTAAACAGGCAGGGCACTGGAAAAGCCAGTGTCCCAGACTGAGAAGGGAGGAGGGACACCTCCCACGCCCTGCTGAATCAGAAATAGAATAGGGGGGACCAGAGGGTCGAACCCCGGCCAACCCCCTGCTTATAATGAAGCTGGGGAAAGAAGACACAAACTTAGCAGCATTTCTAGTAGACACCGGAGCTACGTTTGCTGTGTTAAATCAACAATTAGCTTTGATTGATAATGAATCTTTAAATGGGATTGGGGCGACAGGCCAGCCACAGAAGGTACCATACATGCAACCGCGCCGGTATAAAATGGGTAAAATGATAGGAACGCATGCATTTTTATATATGCCAAATGCCCCAAAATCATTCTTAGGAAGGGATCTATTAGAAAAATTGGAAGCAGAGATCAAGTTTAAAAATGGTGAAATACAAAGTAGAGACGATCACTTCATCGAAATGTTTAGTTCTAATCCAGCCACAGGTAACAAAACAGGTCCCCTTGGACATCCTGGATCACGTCTACCCAGGAGTGCGGGCCGACGGAATACCGGGTAAGGCAAAGCACCAAACCGATCCAAGTCAGGCTGAAGCCCCAGGCACAACTGGTAAGAATCAAACAATACCCCCTCAAACTAGGGGACCGGAAAGGAATTAAACCTGTAATAGATTCCTTTCTCAAATTTGGCCTTTTAGTAGAATGGGAACCTGAATGTAACACCCCCGTTTTGCCAATCCACAAACCGGATGGGAAAAGTTAGGGATTAGTACAAGACCTAAGAGCTACCAATAAAATAACAGAAGACCTTTATCCTGCAGTGGCCAACCCTTATACTTTGTTAACAAAACTAAGAGAGAATCTTGTTTGGTTTACTGTTTTAGACTTAAAAGATACCTTCTTCTGCCTGCCCTTGGAGCCAGAGAGCCAAAAATTGTTTGCTTTTGAATGGGAAAATGCAGAGTCAGGTCGGAAACCCCAACTCACCTGCACTGTGTTACCCCAAGGCTTCAAAAATAGCCCAACCTTATTTGGAAATGAATGGGCAAAAGACCTTGAGGACTGGACGGCACCCACTGCAGAAGGACTTTTGCTCCAATATGTGGACGACCTGTGATAGCCACCGAAACCTCAAACAGCTGTGAGGAATGGACAGTATGCCTGTTAAATTTTCTGGGACTTAAAGGATATAAGGTATCTCAGCAGAAGGCACGAATAATGAAGCAAGAAGTCACCTACCTGGGCTATGAGGTCTCAGGGGGCAGCAGAGATTAGGACAAGAACGCAAAGAAACGATCTGCCAAACCCCTCAGCCCAAGACACCTAAGGAACTTGGGACATTTCTCGGCATGACACGTTTGTGTCGACTCTGGATCTAGAATTAGGGTATAGTAGGAAAACCCCTATACCAATTGCGGCAAGCACAAACAAGGGAATTACAGTGGACTGGGGAAGCAAAACAGGCATTTAAGGAATTAAAGAAGGAATTACTAGGGGGCCCCAGCCCTCGGACTGCCACATGTCACCAAACCCTTTTTGGGTTATTTTCACATGAGAGACAAGGCGTAGCCCTCGCAGTCCTAGCTCAAAATGCAGGACCCCAGAAAAGGGCTCTAGCTTACTTCTCAAAGCAACTAGATGAAGTAAGCAAAGGATGGCCTGGATGCTTACGGGCCGTAGCAGCCATAGTCCTAAATATCCAGGAAGCTCAAAGATGTACCATGGGACAAAAGATGACCGTCCTGGTATCACATCCCATATCTGCGCTGCTGGAACAAAGGGGGGCACTGGCTGTCTCCCTCTCCGTTCCTTGAGTACCAAGCGATATTGCTAGAACCAGATGACGTAGATACAGGCACTACTAATATTGTCAACCCAGCCTCTTTTCTCGCTGGCCAGAAGCTTTTCCAACCTGGAGCAACAAGGCTCAACAAGGAACCAAGGTGCTCCTTAATGAAATAATCCCCAGATTTGGAGAGCCAGCAACCATATCTTCAGATAGAGGTACTCATTTTTGTGCACAATTTGCACAGCCAATCAGTCAGATATTACAAATTGATTGGCAGTTACATACCCCCTAATGATCACAGGCTAGTGGACAGGTAGAGAAAATGAATCATCTGATTAAACAACAATTAGCAAAGATTTGTCAAAAAACTAATTTAAACTGGAGTCAAGCATTACTTCTAGCCTTGTTGCGAATAAGGGTTAAACTGTGACTAAAAGAAAAACTAAGCTCCTTTGAAATGCTTTATGGATGAAGGATACTGTACAATACCAAGGGGAAGATTTAAATCAGGTGGCAGAAGGGTATGTGAGGGATTACATTACAGAATTAGGTAAACAACTATTGAAAGTTAACAAACAGGTAATGGACACTCGGTCAAGAGGTCTTAACATGATGTTAAGCCAGGATTTACATTAAATCATTCACAGAGTATCCAGCAGGTGAAAAGTGGGAAGGACTGTACCAGACCATACCGACAACATACACTGCAGTGAAAGTCTGCAGGATAACCACTTGCCTGCACTACTCCAAGATAAAGAAAGCCTTGCTCCAGAAAAGTCTACTGTGACATGGAAAGCAGAGCTTAGTGGAACCACTCCTGTGTGTGTATGCTGGTGACTGTATTCACCTTTGTAACTGGGAGAACTGCGGAGACTTCCAGGGTATGTAAAAAGTGCTTTGATAGAGAATACAATGACTCACTAGATTGGACCACTGCATACAATGGAAACATTGGACTGATTATACAGATGACAAGGGTGAGGTCACAAAAATAGTAGATACCCTCCTGACCATAAACAGTCAAACGACCACTTATGAAGAATGGGAAAAAACGACAGCTCACATCGATATTTACCAAGAGATGTTCTCAACCTGTCACTCTGGCATGCCGATTCTCACCAAAATCAATTGAATGGCCAGTTATTATGGTAAATCTTTATGCGATACCTAGCCAAAATCCAGACTGTACCCTATCTTTACCTTGCATGAGTGCAAAGTGCTCTACTCTTTTAATATCCAGGAAGAGCACTTTATCTTATGTATCACAGTATCACAGTATCACAGTATGCTAGAGATTGGAAGGGACCTCGAAAGATCATCTAGTCCAATCCCCCTGCCGGAGCAGGAACACCTAGATAATGTTACACAGGAATGTGTCCAGGCGGGTTTTGAATGTCTCCAGGGAAGGAGACTCCACAACCTCCCTGGGCAGCCTGTTCCAGTGTTCCGTCACCCTCACTGAGAAGAAGTTTCTTCTCAAGTTTAAGTGGAACCTCTTGTGTAGGATATGTAATAGAGAACCACAGATGGAGATGAGCCTCTAGGCAAATTAACATTAAAATACCACAAGATCAACCCTCTAAAAAATGTAATCTGAACTTTCCCCTTGAGGGAAAGATAGAAGGAGGAATTTGTATACAACATACAGTTGGATCCTGTACTCAAGAGGTACCTGTAAGACCTTGCTGGGGGAAATACCCCACAACAATATCTGGTAAAAATAACACTCAAATTCTGATATGTGCCCAAAGATATGGGAACATATCCTATCCTAAACTTTTCTTTAAGGGTCCTAAAAACTCTACCCCTGAGTTTACAATATCCCGAATAAGACCACATAAAAATAAAATTTTAATTAACTGTTCTTACAGGGAAACCTGCAGACTTAGTTTTGCAGTGACCAAACCAAATACCCTAGCATTTAACTGCAAACAAGGACTTGATAGACTAACAATTAGGCTGCAAGTGGAAGTCACCACACATAGCACACCTACTCCCTTCTCCCCTACACACTTCTCCACTATACACTTCTCCCCTTCAGAATGCGCACTCAATATCACAACCTCTCATTTGCAGGACTTTAAGGCAATCAAATGAACAAAAATTGATGCTAGACCCCAAATACTCTTTAAGGAAAGTAGTGGTAAAGCTACAAGCCAATATCTCAACCGTAAAATCGGAATATAAATCTTTTATTAACCAATAATAGGGATGGATAACCAACCAATAGGATGGGGAACCTGGATTCAGTCTAGAACACCCTTAGAAGGGATTTGATGGGATGGTACAGATCGGGAATGAAGAATGGGGTTGACTGAAGAATATGGTGTATTGAAGAATGGGGTTGATTGAAGAATAGGGTTGCAAATAAGTAACTTCAAGGACATTAGGCTTTGTTAGCAACTATATAGAAAAGGAAATTACTAAGATAAGTTTTGCCAGAACTGCCTGGTGGTTACTGATATGACGACGATCCTAAAACAAAGGGATGAAGAAATAACCACCAGGGGTCCCAAAGCCCACTACCACATTTTAGTGCGCATGCGGGAGGCATTCTCTAAAAGTATGATGTAACGTATGTAATCTAATGAATATGTATGTTTAAGGACAACGTAATCACAGCCTGGTTGATGACTGGACGAGACGTGTTAGGAGGAGTGATCCGCTGTGTCTCCCAGTGCCGCAATAAAGAATACCTGCTTGTCAACTTCAGCTTTGTTTGGCACGTTCCTGGAGATTTCTCTGAATCACTCTTTTGAAAGAATCTGCACTATAAGCCTGATTTCAATAAGAGATCTAGAGAGAATGGCCGTTTATGCACATATACTTATGTATTTGCTTCAGCAAAATAGCCACTTCTTTTGTTTTGCTGCTGCATTTTTACTATTTGCTGATTATTGAGTAACCACGCAGACGGGTCCTGCAACAGAAGACAGCACCTCTTGGGTCTCTGCCTGACAGGATATTAAAAAGCTACTCCAGGCCATACTGTATGCATGTATGCGGTGCTATCCTTACCTCATGTACAGAACCATAACAATATTACGGCAGAGTTTAAAAGTAGGTTTGATAATAAACACGTACGATTTCAATTCCCTACACACTCCAAAGTGAGTTTGGAAAAACATAAAAATACCCATTAGAATCTTACATTAAAATCCAGTACCAAGAAATGGCAAAGTCTTTAAAATTTTTTGCTCCAATTGATCTTGCATCCAGGACATTATTAATGCCTCTGAGAAAAAACAAACCAGAGAAAAGGTTACTTTGGATAGAAAAGCAAAATATATTTAAACAGTAAATAGGCACAGAGAAGGAATTGGAAATATATTTGCTAGTGATGAGTACATTACTATCCTCCAGCTCCAGTTCCATCACCAAGCCAACATCACCCACAGTTGCACCAAATCAAAACAACTGTCAACATTTCCATACAGCTCCTGAAAAAGCTTTATTAAAAAAGCTTCCTGAGTTCTCACTCTCACCAGATAGAACTGACCATTATTATGTCACAAGTGTACACTATGCAGATCTGCAATGGACCAAGAGCCAGTCGTCACTCCAGAACTGCTAATAGCAGAGAAGCAGAAAACAGCTCAGTGAAGCAAAAGGAGGATTTCTTGGAGTTATTTTCCTGTCCTGCAAAGTGCTTGCCCATATTAATGTTTTCCTAAGAAGAAATGAAGACTCTTCTTATCAAAGGACAAACAATGTAGTTGCAGATGCCAGAAGAAGGAAACTTCCTAAGGTGTGGGTGTCAGCACTGCTGGCAAGGTGCCAGAATGTGGCAGCCTCGGATTGAGAGGTAAGAAAAGGTACCCCTGTGCTCCAGACAGACAGGCTGAGGATGAAGAGCAGCTGGAAAAGGGAGGCTATTGCAGCAGTTTTCTCTCATCCTGGTTGCTACCCAGGATTGGAGATGCTTGTTGTCCATCTGCAAGGCAGGTGCTGGATGTCCTGGTGCCAGAGCCCAGGACATTGCCTTTTGACCTTTAGACGTGTGCTAAAAATAGGAGCAAGCGGATGAGGTGAGATGCCAAAGTACTAGGACAGTCCACAGTAGTAGACAGGCTGCTGTAGGAAGGAAGAGCTGAGGCCATTACTGCTTGGCCCGAGTCCTGCTGCATGAGGATTTCGTTTTGAGCCTCCTTTAACTTTCCTTGGTACTAATTTTCGCTAGGGAAACCAAGCAGAATATTTTAAAAACTGACAGTCATTCTGAGGCAGACTTAAACTTTTGGCTCCTTGCTCATTTCTGCATACCACAGTGCTGGTTTTCCGTACTGGAGCTTTGCAAGTGCTCAGGCACAGAAACCATCTACTAGCAAGTCTTGTCTGGGTAACCTCAGCCCCTTGCTACAACACATTCTGATCTTTGTTTTTCAATTCCTAAATTATTTCACAGTCTCAGAATCCAACACACAAGCACTTAAGAATGGTAAAACCTATTTTGCAGCTTCCCTGAGATTGGTTGCATTTCTCGTTTTCCCTCTTCCATCTTTGAAGGTGTCTGATTTGCCACAGTTAGCACACCATTTTTCGTGGAGAAGTCTAGGAAGCATCTCTTAGGAACTATTCAAAATACCCGGAGAAAGCAGAAATGGAAAGCAATGGAAAAAGGAAGCAATGGAAAAAAGACAGAAACTATGGGTTAGACAGAGGGAGGAGGAGATTATAAAAAAGAGAGGCAAGGACAGACGTTCACATACTCATTTATGTTGCTCTGCTCTTTGCTGCACCAAGTCCTTGTTTTCATTCCAAAGGGAAGAGCAGGTCAGTCCTCTTACACAGCTGTACCTCAACTTTATCTAATGGTTCTGCACTTTCTTTATCAGGTTCCAATAAGTGCTGATGCCTGGGCTCAATATTCATTCTGCAATATCTACCTGTCCTGGGTTCAGCAGTAGCAGTCATTTTTTCTCCTTCTTAGTAGCTGGTGCAGTGCAGCGTTTTTGACTTTCGGCCTGGGAACAGTGCTGATAATGCTGATGTTTTTAGTTGCTGCTTAGTAATGTTTGCTCTGACCAAGGAGCAAAAAAGAGTCTCATGCTCTGCCAAGGAGGAGGGGAAGATGGGAGGAAGTAGAGATAGGACACCTGACCCAAACTAACCAAAGAGGTATTCCATACCGCATCATGTCATGCCCACTACATAAACCGGTGGCAGTTACCTGGAAGGGTTAGATCACTGCTTGGTCGAGCTGGGTATCGGTCAGTGGGTGGTGAGCGGTTTTATTCTGTTCCCTTGTTATTTCCCTTATCATTATTATTCTTGGTGGTAGCAGTAGTGGTTTGTGTTATACCCTGGCTCTTTGGCTGTGGGAGCAGAAATCTAACATTCGAGCTCTGCTCACTGTGCTGCAGGACGGCCAGGAGTGGAAGCCAGAGATAATGCACACAATTGCACCTGAAGATATGAAAGTGAGGAGAGACAGCAATGTGGGTGACACCATTGTGGAGCTCACTGTCTGTTGAAGTGGCCCAGAAGCAGCTTTCTGTCCTGGCTCTCTGTCTGTGGGTGCAGAGGGTAAATATTCGTGCTCTACTCACACTGCTGCAAGACAGCTGGGAGTAGGTGCTAGACAGCTTGGATGCAAATGAACTTTTAGATGGGAATGCGAGGAGTGACAGCAATGCAGGTGGCACCGTTGCAGAGCTCACTGTCTACAAAAGAGGCCCAGCAGCAGCTTTCTGTCCTTCATCTTCTGCTATGGGAGCAGAAGTCTAACATGCCTGGTCTGCTCACTGTGCTGCAGCATGGCAGGGAGAAGGCGCTGGAGAGGTTGCTTGGAATTGGACTTTTAGGTGGGAAAGTGGGAAGTGACAGCAATGGTTTTGGCACCGTGGCGGGGCTGAACACCTACAGAAGACGCCCAGCAGCAGCTTTCTATCCTGGCTCCTCGTCTGTGGGAGCAGAGGCCAAACATTCTTGCTCTACTCACTCAGCTGCTGGACAGCTGGGATCGGGCACCAGAGAGGTTGGACTCAAATGAACTTTTAGGAATGAAAGCGAGGAGTGACAGTAAGGAGGGTCGTACCAGTGCAGACCTGACTGTCTTCAGAAGAGGCCCAGCAGATGGTTTCAGAACTGCCTCTTCGGCTGTGGGAGCAGAGGTCAAACATTAGTGCTCTGCTCCTGTGCTGCAGGACAGCCTGGAGCAGACACCCAAGAAGCTGGAATCAAATGGATATTTAGATGGAAAATTAAGGAACAATAGCAATGTGGGTGGCACTGTTGTGGAGCTCAGTTTCTGCTGAAGAGACCCAGTAGCAGCTTTCTGTCCTGGCTCTTCATCTGTGGGAGCACATGCCAAACATTCATGCTTTACTCACTCTGCCACAGGATGGCAGAGTGCAGGCACTGTTGTGGATGAAATCAAATGTACTTTTAGGTGGGAAAGCGTGGAGCAACAGCAATGTGGGCGCCATCATTGCAAAGCTCACTGTCTGCAGAAGAGGTTTAGCAGAGGGTTTCATTTCTAGCTCTCTGTCTGTGGGAGCAGAGGCCAAACATTCATGATCTACTCACTCTGCTGCAGGATAGCGGGGAGCGGGCTCTGGAGACGTTGGACTCAAATGGAGTTTTGGGTACGAAAGCATGAAGAGAGAGTAATGAGGGTAGTATCGTTGCAAAGCTCACTGTCTGCAGAAGAGGCCCAGAAACAGATTTCTATCTTGACTCTTAGTCTGTGGGAGCAGAGGGCAAACATTCATGCTCTAGTCAGTCTGCAACAGGATGGCAGAGTGTGGTTGCTGTTGTGGATGGACTCAGGTAGACTTTTATATGGGAAAGTGAGGAGCAGCAGCAATGCTGGTGGCACCTTTGCAAAACTCACTGCCTGCAGAAGAGGCCCAGCACCAGCTTTCCCTCCTGGCTCTTCTGCTGTGGGAGCAGAGGCCAGACATTTGTGTTCTTCTCACTGTGCTGCTGGACAGCTGAGGTCAGGCTCTGGAGAGGTTGCATTCAAATGCACTTTTAGGTATGAAACCGAGGAGCAACAGCACTGATGGTGACACTGTTGCAAAGCTTACTGTGTGCTGAAGATTCCCAGCACCAGCTTTCCCTCCTGGCTCTTTGGCTGTGGGAACAGAGACCAAACATTCATGCTCTAATCACCGCGCTGCTGGGCAGCAGAGAACAGGCTCCTTGGAGGTTGCATTGAAATGCTTTTTTAGGTATGAAACCGAGGAGAGACAGGAATGATGGTGACACCATTGCAAAGCTGACTGTGTGCTGAAGAGGCCCAGCACCAGCTTTCCCTCCTGGCCCTTCTGCACTGGGAGCAGATGCCAAACGTTCATTCTGTGCTGACTGTGTTGCTGCACAGCAGAGAGCAGGTTCTGGACTGATAGCATTCAAATGCTTTTCATGTATGAAAGTGAGCAGTGAAAGCAATGATGGAGGCACCGATGCAAAGGTGATTGTGTGTGGAACTGGCCCAGCACCAGCTTTCCCTCCTGCTCTTCGGCTGTGGGAGCAGAGGTCAAACATTCAAGCTCTACTCACTCTGCTTCAGGACTGCTGGAAGAGGACGCCAGAGAAGTTAAACGCAAATGGACTTTTAGGTGGGAATGCAAGGAGCAACAGCAATGCAGCTGCCACTGTTGTGGTACTCATTTTCTGCTGAAGAGGCCCAGAGCCAGCTTTCTGTCCTGGCTCTTCGATTGTGGGAGCAGAGGCCAAACATTTGTGCCCCACTCACTGTCCTGCAGAACAGCCGAGTGCTGGCACTGGAGAGTTTGGACTGGAAAGGACTTTTCGGTGGGAAAGGGAGGAATGACAGAAATGCGGATGGCTCTGTTGCAAAGCTCACTGTGTGCAGAGGAGGCCCAGTAGCAGCTTTCTGTCCTGGCTCTTCGTCTGTGGAAGCAGGTTCTCTACTCACTCTGCTGCTGGGCAGCAAGAGCGGGCAACGTAGAGGTTGGCTTCAAATGGACTTTTAGTTGGGAAATCGAGGAACAACAGCAATGGAGGTGGCACCGTTGCAAAGCTCCCTGTGTGCTGAAGAGGCCCAGCACCAGCTTTCTCTCCTGGCTCTTCAGCTGTGGAAGAAGAGGCCAAACATCTGCGCTCTACTCACTCTGCTGCTGCTCAGCCGAGAGTGGGCACCCTGGAGGTTGGATTCAAATAGACTTTGAGGAGGAAAGTGAGGAGCGACAGCAATGCTGGTGGCACCATTGCAATGTTACTGTCTGTGGATGAGGCCCAGCACCAGCTTGGTTTCCTGACCACAGCAACTTGACACCAGTTTCACCCATTTGTAAGAGTGAACCTGATGCTTGTCCACACAGTCCAACTGCAGTGGAAAAGGCAACGGAGAAGGTCTGCTGTCAGCTGAAAGGGCTGCCGAAGCTAACCATTATACGGAAAATTGTCCACAAATGTACTATTTAATTCCCAAGTGCTTTTCTGTCATGTTATTCTCAAAAAATCATGCATCTCTTGCCAAAAGTTGAAAACCTGTATGAGAAAGTGCCAGTTACCAATTATTTTATTAGTTTTGTTGTTTTTTTTTCCTTCTTTTACCTCAATTTCTTTTCTCTGTTCCCCTTTTCATCTTGTCAAGGAAAAAAACAGGGAGGAGAAAAGAACATCCCTGGGTGCCCAGTGGTCGTGGGCAGGATGCTGCTGCCATCACAAAGCTTCGATGGTTGCTGTGGAGATGCTGATGACCAGCTGGGACGGTTTGGAACTGGTCAGGTATGGGCATCACCATGGCAACCAAGGGGGTATTGTTACCTTTGTTTTGTGGGGTATTTAAGCCCCGGAGCACCCTGGAGGCAGCATTTGCCCTGTGAATCCACAGAAAGTCTGCATCCAAGGACAGAAAATTCCAGTGGAAAAGGGATCAAACACCCGCTCCCAGTGTGCCCAGGGCAGGCCAGGAGTGCAAAGGAGATGCCAGGTGAGTGCTGGGGCAGGAGGGAGAGGCCAGTGGTGGGATGGGGCCACATGGAGCTGCCTTCGTGCCAGAGCCGGGCTTACTGGCACTGTGGGGGCTGCTGTGCCAAGGCAGCTGCCTCCATCACACACTCCTTCCTCCTCCTGCCCACAGGTGTACCACAGGCAGCCTAAGGAAGGGCCACATGGGATCAAACTGCCACAGCTGCCCTACCAAGGAAGGTTTCAGCCCATCATGAGCCAGCAGGCACAGGTAGGGACCTCTAGGGAGACAGGGCCAAACATCTTCCCGACCATGAGAACTGCTGACGGGCAGGTAAGAGGGGCAGGAGAGAGCAAGCTGAGCCCACTGTACTGTGCTCCCAGGCTACCTGGGCATGCGGGGGGTGCTCTGGGCAGCGGCCATGGGCGGCAAGTGGCCAGCCTTCTCCCCAGCAGGCAACACCCACATGGGGCTGAGCCTTGCTATAGGGCTGTCAGGGGAGCCCAACTGCATGAGCTCAGCCTGCTGGGACACGGGTGCAAGAGACACTATCACGCAGCCTCTCTCCTTGGCTTCTCTGGCAGGTAGGCAGCCTGAGGCACAGAGTAGTGCTGCCTTGCAGCATGAGGATGGAGGAGCAGACACAGCCTGCCACTGCTGATGGAAAGGGCACCTTGGCTGCCACCTCAGTCAGTGAGAGCAGTCAGCAACTGCTACAGGCTGCTTCCCCTGACACTGACACCCCCTGCGGCTACAGCCAGCTTCAGTGGCATGGCCACCGGCAGCACAAACAGCAGCCAAAAGCAGCTTCTCACAACTGCTGCCCAGCTGCACTGCATCCCTGGACATGATAGCAGAGTTGTGGGGCCACGAAACTGTCAGCCTGCCCCACACAGGCCCACAGCCTCTGCAAAAACAAAGGGCACAGGAAATGTGCAACAACAGCACTGAGAGCCAGGCAACCTGCCAGCAGCCAGTGCCGTGCCAGGACCCAGCATACAGCAATGACAAGATGATACACTGTCAGGGCAGCTAACAGCAGCAAGGCCACTGCCACAGTGCCAGTGAGTGCAAGGCAAGGGCAGGAGAGGCAAGGCAAAGCAATGCAAGGGAAGTCAAGGCTAGACAAGGCAAGGCAAGGCAAGACAAGGAAAAGCCAGGGCAGGCAAGGCAAGGCAAGGCAATGCAAGGCAAGGCAAGGCCAGGCAAGGCACGGCAAGGCCAAGCAATACCAGGAAAGGCAAGGCAAGGCAAGGCCAGTCAAAGCCTGCCCATTGAAGGCCACTCAAGGCCAGGCCAGGCCATACAAGTCAAGGCCAGGCTAGGCAAGTCAGTGGAAGGCAAGGCAAGGCGAGGCAAGGCAAGGCCAGGCCAGCCCAGGCCAGTCCAGGCCAAGCCATGCAAGGCAAGTCCAGACCAGGCAAGGTAAGGCAAGGTAATGCAAGGCAAGGCAAAGCAAGGGCAGTCCAGGCCTGGTAAGGCCAGGGAAGGCCAGATAATGCTAGAGAAGGCCAGGCAAGGCAAGGCAAGGCAAGGCAAAGCCAGGCAAGGCAAGGCAAAGCCAGGCAAGGAAAGGCAAGAAAAAGCAAGGCCAGGCCAGGCAAGGCCAGGCACCTGCAGGCAAGGCAAAGCAAGAACAGGCCAGGCAAGGCCAGGCCATTGCAGGCCATTGAAGGCCAGGCCAGGCCATGTAAGGCAAGGCCAGGAAAGGCTAGGCCAGGAAAGGCAAGGCAAGGCAAGGCAAGGCCTGGCATTACCAGGCAAGGCCAGGCCAGGCAAGGCCAGGCAAGATCAGGACTACCAATGCAAGGTCAGATAAGGCAAGGCCAGGCCAAACCAGGCCAGGCCAGGTAGGCCAGACAATGCAAGACCAGGCCAGACCAAACAAGTCCAGACCAGGCCGGAGCAGGGAAGGCCAGGCAAGGCAAGTTAGTGAAATGCAAGGCAAGGGAAGGCAAGGCAAGGCAAGGTGAGGCAAGGCAAGGCCAGGTCAGGAAAGGCAAGGCAAGGCAAAACAAGGCAAGGGAAGGCTTGGCAAGTCTATGCAAGCCAAGGCAAGTCCAGGCAAGTCAAAGCTATTAAAGGCCACACCAGACCAGGCCAGGCCAGGCCGGGTAAGGCAATGCAAGGCAAGGCAAGGCTAGACAAGGCCAGGCAAGGCAAGGCCAGACCAGGCCAGGCCTGGCAAAGTCCAGGCAAGGCCAAGCAGGTCAAGGAAAGGCCCGTCCAGGAGAGGCAATGCAGGCCAGGTAAGGCAAGGCCAGGCAAGCACAGGACAGGCAAGGGCAAGCCAATCAAGGCCACCCAGGACAACGCCAGGCCAGGCCAGGCCAGACAAGGCAAGGCCAGTCAAGGCAAGGCCCTGGAAGGCAAGGCCCTGGAAGGCAAGGCCAGGGCAGGCCAGGCCAGGCCAGGCAAGGCCAGGCAAGGCAAGGCAAGGCCAGGCAGAGTAGGCCAGCCCAGTTCATACAAAACCAGGCCAGGCCAGGCCAGGCCAGACAAGGCAAGGCCAGGCTAGGCAAAGCCAGGCAATGCAAGGCCAGGCCAGATCAGGCCAGGCCAGGCAAGGCCAGGCAAGGCAAGGCCAGGCCAGATCAGGCCAGGGCAGGCAAGGCCAGACAAGGCCAGGCAAGCCAAGGCCTGGAAAATGAATGCAAGGCAATGCGAAGCCAGGCAAGGCAAGGCCAGGCCAGGCCAGGCCAGAAATGAAAGGCATGGCAAGGCAAGGTCAGGGGAGCGCAGGCCAGCCCAAGAAATGCAAGGCCGGGAAAGGCAAGGCAAGGCCAGGCCAGAGAATGAAAGGCATGGCAATGCAATGCAAGGCAAGGCCAATGGAGGGCAGGTCAGACCAAGAAATGCAAGCCCAGGAAAGGCAAGGCCAGGCCACGCCAGGCAGGGCAAGGCAATGCAATGGAAGGCAAGGCAAGGTAAGGCAAGACAAGGCAAAGCAAGGCAAAGCAAACCAAGACCAGGCCAGGAAAGACCAGGTAGGGCAAGGCAATGCAATGGAAGGCAATGCAATGGAAGGCAATGCAATGGAAGGCAAGGCCAGAAAAGGCAAGGCCAGGCAAGCCAGGCAAGGCAAGGCAAGGCAAGGCAAGGCAAGGCAGGTCAAGCAAAACAAGGCCAGGCCAGCCCAGGCTGGGAGAGGCAAGTCCAGTGCAATCCAGGCCAGGCAAGGCAAGGCAAGGCAAGTCAAGGCCATTCCAGGCAAGGCTAGGCAATGCAATGCAATGCAATGCAAGGCAAGGCAAGGCAAGGGAAAGCAAGGCAAGGCAAGGCCATGCCAGGCCAGGCATGGCAAGGCAATGCAATGGAAGACAAAGCAAGGTAAGGCAAGGCAAGGCAAGGTAAGGCCAGGCAAGGCCAGGCAAGGCAAGGCAAGGAAAGGCTAGGGAAGGCAAGGCCAGGCCAGGCCAGGCCAGGCAAGGCAAGGCAAGGCCAGTCAAGGCAAGGCAAGGCAAGGCCAGTCAAGGCAAAGCAAGGCAAAGCAAGGCAAGGCAATGCAAGACAAGTCCAGGACAGGCAATGCAAGACAAGTCCAGGACAGGCAATGCAAGGCCAGGTAAGGCCAGGCAAGGCCAGGCGGACTAGGCCAGCCCAGTTCATACAAAACCAGGCCAGGGCAGGCTAGACAATGCAAGGCCAGTCCAGGCAAGGCCAGGCGATGCAAGGCCAAGCCAGGCCAGGCCAGGCCAGGCCAGGCAAGGCAAGGCCTGGAAAATTAAGGCAACGTAAGGCCAGGCTGGGTCAGGCCAGGCAAGGCAATGCAATGCAAGGCAAGGTAAGGCGAGGGGAGGGCAGGCCAGGCCAAGACATGCAAGGCCAGGAAAGGCAAGGCCAGGCCAGGCAGAGCAAGGCAATGCAATGAAAGGCAAGGCAAGGTAAGGCAAGAAAAGGCAAGGCAAAGCCAGGCCAGGCCAGACAGGGCAAGGGCAGGCAAACCAAGGCAAGGCAATGTAAGGCAAACCAAGGCCAGGCCAGGAAAGCCAGGCCAGTCGAGGCCAGGGCAGGCCATGCCAGGCCATGCAAGGAAAGGCCAGGCAAGGCAAGGCAAGGCAAGGCAGGTCCAGGGCAATCCAGGCCAGGCCAGGCCAGGCAAGGCAAAGCCAGGCAAAACAAGGCAAGGCAATGTAAAGCAAACCAAGGCCAGGCCAGGAAAGGCCAGGCAAGTCCAGGCGAAGGCAGACCATGCCAGGCTGTGGAAAAAAAGGCCAGGCAAGGAAAGGCCAGAAAAGGCAAGGCCAGGCAAGGCAAGGCAAGGCAAGGCAAAGCAGGTCAAGGCAAAAGAAGGCCAGGCCAGGCAAGGAAAGTCCAGGGCAGTCCAGGCCAGGCAAGTTAAGACAAGGTCAGGCCAGGCCATTAAAGGCAAAACAAGTCAAGGCAAAGAAAGGCAAGGCAAGGCAAGTTAAGGAAAGGCCAGGTAAGGCAAGTCAAGGCAAAACAAGGCCAGGCCAGGCACGGCCAGTGAAGGCAAGGCCAGGTAAGGAAAGGCCACACGCAGCAAGGCCAGGCAAGGCAAGTCAAGGCAAAACAAGGCCAGGCCAGGCCACAGCAGGCCTTGCAAGGCCAGCCCGGGCCAGGAAAAACAAGCCCAGTGTTGTGGTTTAAACCCTAGCCAGACAGCTTGTTCACTCACTGCCAGTGAGTGGTGCCGGGCTGAGAGCAATAGAGGCCACTCCCCCCCCCCGGGCTCTCCCCTTCCCTGCTCCCGTGAGGGATGGGGAGGAGGATTGAAAGAGTGCAACTCCTACGGGTTGAGACAAGAACAGTCCAGCAAACAATGTACAACACAAATCACCACTGCTACTACCAACGACAACAATAAGAGGAAATAACAAGGGAAGAGAATACAATACCACCCGCTGAGAAAACGAGTCTGACCCAGGAGCCTGTGTCCTTCCGGGTAACTCCCAGTTACACCCCACCCCGGGCATGACGTGCTGTGGTATGGAAGACCTCTTTGGCTAGCCTGGGTCAGGCGCACCGGGAGCGGGGAAGGGGAGAGCCCCCAGGGGACGCAGGCCTCGATTGCTTCCAGCCTGGCACCACTCGCTGGAGTGAGTGAACAAGCTGTCTGGCTAGGGTTTAAACCACAACGCAAGGTAAGGCAAAACAAGGCAAGGCAGGGGAAGGCAAGGCAGGGGAAGGCAAGGCTATTCAAGGGCAGGCAAAGCAAGGCAAGGCAAAGCAAGGCCAGTCCAGGACAGGCAATGCAAGGCCTGGTAAGGCAAAGCAAGGCAAGGTAAGGCAAGGCCACTTCAGGACCGGCAATGCAAGGCCAGGTAAGGCCAGGTAAGGCAAGGCAAGGAAAGGCCAGGCCAGGCCAGGCAAGGCAAGGCAAGGCAAGGCAATGCAAGGCCAGGCCGGTACAGGCCAGGACAGGCAATGCAGGCCAGGTAAGTCCAGGTAAGCCAAGGCCAGGCGAGCCCAAGCCAGGCAAGAGAAGGTGTGGCAAGGCCAGGCTAGGCCAGGCCAGGGAAGTCCAGGCCAGCCCAGGCCAGGATAGGCCAGGCCAGGCCAGGAAAGGCAAACCCAGGCAAGGCAGGCCAGGCCAGGCAAGGAAAAGCAAGGCAAGGCAATTCGAGGCAAGTCAAGGCAAGCCCAGGACAAGCAATGCAAGGCCAGGAAAGCCCACAGAAGGCAAGGCCAGGCCAGGCCAGGCTAGGCAAGGCAAGGCAAGGCAAGGCAAGTCAAGTCAAGGGAAGTCAAGGCAAGGCAAGGTCAGGCCAGGCAAGGACAGGCAAGGCAAGGCAAGTCCAGGACAGGCAATGCAAGGCCAGGTAAGGCCAGGCAAGGCCAAGCCAACCAGGCCAGCTTGCCTCATAGAAAACCAGGCCAGGCCAGGCCAGGCAAGGGCAGGCAAGGCAAGGTAATACAAGGCAAGGCAATGCAAGGCCAGACCAGGCCAGGCAAGGCCAGTCCAGGACTGGCCAGTCCATGCAATGCCAGGTAAGGCCAGGTAAGGCCAGGCAAGTCAGGGCAAGGCAAGGCAAAACAATGCAAGGCAATACAGGGAAAGGCAAGGCAAGGCAAGGCCAGGCTAGGCCTGGCCAGGCAAGGCAAGGTAAGGCTAGTCAAGGCAAGGCCAGTCCAGGACTGGCCAGTGCATGCAAAGCCAGAAAAGGCAAGGTAAGGCCAGGCCAGGCCACGTAAGACCAGGTCAGGCAAGGGCAGAAAATGCCAGCAAGGCAAGGCAAGGCCAGAAAAGGCAAGGTAAGGCTAGGCAAGGTAAGGCCAGTCCAGGACTGGCCAGTCTATGCAAGGCCAGGCCAGGCCAGTCAAGGGCAGGCAAGGCCAGGTTAGGCAAGGCCAAGAAAGCCCAACAAGTCAAGGCAAGGCAAGGCAAGGCAAGGCAAGGCAAGGCAAGGCAAGGGCAGTCAGGGACAGGCCAGGACAGGCAATGCAGGCCTGCAACGCAGGCCAGGCAAGGCCAGGTAGGACAAGGCCAGGGCAGCCCAGGCAGGACAAGGCCAGGCCAGCCGAGGCCAGGCAAGAGAAGGCAGGGCAAGGCCAGGCTAGGCCAGTCCAGGGAAGTGCAGGCCAGGACAGGTCATACAAAACCAGGCCAGGCCAGGTCATACAAAACCAATGGCCAACCAGGACAGGCCAGGTCATACAAAACCAGGCCAGGCCAGGCAAGGCCAGGCAAGGCAAAGCAATACAAGGCAAGGCCAGGCCAGTCTAGGCCAGGCAAGGCAAGGCAAAACCAGGGCAAGCCAGGGCAGGACAAGCCAGGCCAGTCAAGGCAAGACAAGGCCAGGCATGGCAAATCAAGTCAAGGCAAGGCCAGACAATATAAGGAAAGGCAGGCAAGGCAAGGGAAGGCAACACAAAGCCAGGCAAAATCAGGCAAGGCAAGGCAAGGCAAGGCAAGGCCATGCAAGGCAAGGCAAGGCAGGGCAAGGCTAGACAAGGCAAGTCAAGGCCAGGCAAGGCCACGTCATGTAAAGCCAGTTTAGGCAATGCAAGGCGAGGCAAGGTCAGGCCAATCCACTCCAGGCCAGACCAGGGCAGGCAAGCCCAGGCAAGCAAGTCCAGACCAGGCAAGGCCAGGCCAGGCCAGTCAAGGCAAGGCCATTCAAGGCAAGGCAAGGCAAGGAAATGCAAGGCAATGCAGGGCAAGGCTAGGCCATGCCCACATTGCTGTCCCTCCTTGCTTTCCCACTTAAATGTCCATTTGAATCCAACCTCTCTGGTGCTTGCTCTCAGCTGCAGCAGCAGAGTGAGTAGAGCACAAATGTCTGGTCTCTGATCCCGCAGCCAAAAACCAGGACAGAATGGTGGTGCTTGGAATCTTCAGAACACAGTGATCTTTGCAATGGTGCTGCCCGCATTGCTGTCACTCCTTGCTTTCCCACCTAAAAGTCCATTTGAATCCAGCCTCTCCTGTGGTTGCTGTCGACTGCTCAGCAGCGGAGTAGAGCATGAATGTTTGGCTTCTGCTCCACAGGTGAAGAACCAGGATTGAAAGGTGATGCTTGGTAACTTCAGCTCAGACTGAGCTTTGCAACAGTGCCATTCACATTGCTATCACTCCTTGTTTTCCTGCATAAAAGTCCATTTGAATTCAAACGCATTTGGTATTCGCTCTTGGCTGCTCAGAGGCAGAGTGAGTAGAGCACGAACGTTTGGCCTCTGCTCCCACAGCTGAAGAACCAAGAGGGAAATCTGGTTCCTGGCATCTTCAACACACAGTGAGCTTTCACAGAATCACAGAATCCTAAGGGTTGGAAGGAACCTCAAAAGATCATCTAGTCCAACCCTCCTGCAAGAGCAGGGTAACCTAGAGTACATCACACAGGAACTTGTCCAGGCGGGCCTTGAATATCTCCAACATAGGAGACTCCACAACCCCCCTGGGCAACCTGTTCCAGTGATCTGTCACTCTCACAGTAAAGAAATTTTTCCCGATGTTCACATGGAACCTCCTATGCTCCAGTTTACACCCATTGCCCCTTGTCCTATCACTGGACATCACTGAAAAAAAACTAGCTCCATCATCCTGACACTCACCCTTTACATATTTGTAAACACTGATGAGGTCACCCCTCAGTCTCCTCTTCTCCAAGCTAAAGAGTTCCAGCTCCCTCAGCCTCTCCTCATAAGAGAGATGTTCCATTCCCTTAATCATCTTTGTAGCTCTGTGCTGGACTCTTTCAAGCAATTCCCTGTCCTTCTTGAACTGTGGGGCCCAGAGCTGGACACAATATTCCAGATGCGGCCTCACCAAGGCAGAGTAGAGGGGGAGGAGAACCTCTCTTGACCTACTAACCACACCCTTTCTAATGCCCCCTAGGATGCCATTGGCCTTCTTGGCCACAAAGGCACATTGCTGGCTCATGGTCATCCTCCTATCCACCAGGACCCCCAGGTCCCTTTCCCCTTCACTACTGTCCAGCAGGTCAGCCCCCAACCTGTACTGGTACATGGGGGTGTTCTTCCCCACATGCAAGACTCTACACTTGCCCTTGTTGAATTTCATCAAGTTCCTCTCCGCCCAACTCTCCAGCCTGTCCAGGTCTCGCTGAATGGCAACACAGCCCTCTGGTGTGTCAGCCACTCCTCCCAGTTTAGTATCATCAGCAAACTTTCTGAGGGTACATTCAGTTCCCTCATCCAGGTTGTTGATGAAAATATTAAACAGCACTGGTCCCAGCACCGACCCCTAAGGGACTTCACTAGTCACAGACCTCCAGGTAGATTCTGCCCCATTGACCACAACTCTCTGCCTTCTTCCTTCCAGTTCTTGATGCACCTCACTACCTGATCATCAAGCCCACACTTCCTTAGCTTATCTATGAGGATGCTGTGGGAGACAGTATCAAATGCCTTACTGAAATCAAGAAAAAACACATCTACCACTCTACCATCATCCATCCACCTAGTTACTTGCTCATAGAAGGCTATAAGGTTGGTCAAACATGACTTCCCCTTGGTAAAGCCATGTTGGCTGCTCTTAATGACCCCCTCATCCTTGATATGCCTAGAGATGGTGTCAAGAATAAGCTGGGGAATAAGCTTCCATCCCTTACTTCCAGGGATGGAAGTAAGGCTGACCGGTCTATAATTACCCGGGTCCTTCTTTCCCTTCTTATAGACCGGCGTGACATTTGCCATCCTCCAATCCTCAGGCACCTCACCTGTTTCCCACGACTTACCAAAGATGATGGAGAGTGGCTCAGCAATGACCTCCGCCAGCTCCCTCAGCACCCATGGGTGTATTCCATCTGGACCCATCGATTTATAGATGTCCAGATTACTTAACTGATCCCTAACCCAATACTCATCTACCAAAGCAAACTCCTCCTTTATCCTGACTCCTTCCGGGGCTATAGGAATCTGGGTCCCCCGGGGAGAGTCTGCAGGAATAAAGACAGAGGCAAAGAAGGCATTCAACACCTCTGCCTTCTTTATATCCTCTGTCTCCAGGGCACCCACCTCATTCAGCAGTGGGCCTATACTGCTTCTTGTGTTAGTTTTATTCGCTATGTATTTGAAGAAGCCCTTTCTATTGTCCTTGACCCGACTTGCCAGATTAAGTTCCAAGGAGGCCTTAGCTGTCCTAATTGCTTCCCTACATCCTCTAACAGCTGTCCTATATTCCTCCCAAGTGGCCAGCCCCTCCTTCCATAATCCATAGATTCTCTTTTTCCGTATGAGTTTGCCCAGCAGTTCCTTGTTTAACCATACTGGTCTCCTGGCTCCCTTACTTGACTTCCTACTCATTGGGACACTCTGATCCTGAGCTTTGAAGAAGTGGTTCTTGAATGCCAACCAACTGTCTTGAGCCCCTTTACCACCTAGTACCCTTTGCCATGATACTTCCCTTAGCAATTGATTGAAGAGGCCAAAGTTTGCCATTTGGAAATCCAGAAATGTGGCCTTGCTAGGTATTCTATTCCTCCCACACAAGATCCTAAACTCCACCATCTCATGGTCACTGCAACCCAGGCTGCCATTGACCATCACTACTTCAGCCAGACCCTCCTTGTTGGTGAGTACCAGATCCAGCAGTGCTCCTCTCCTAGTTGGTTCATCCACCATTTGCATTAAGAAGTTATCATCAGTGCACTGGAGGAACCTCCTAGACTGAGAATGACTGGCTGTGTAAGTCTTCCAGCAAATATCGGGGTAGTTAAAATCCCCCATAAGGACCAAGGCATGTAGCTGCGAGGCTGCTTTCAATTGCCTGTAGAAAGCCTCATCAACTCCTTCATCCTGATCAGGAGGTCTATAATAGACCCCCACAACTGTGCCACCCGTACCAGCCTGTCCCTTAGTTCACACCCACAGGCTTTCCAATTGGTCCTCATCTGCCCCTGGACAGAACTCAATACATTCTAGTCGCTCTTTCACATAAAGAGCAACTTCACCACCTCGCTTTGCTGATCTATCTTTCCTAAAAAGGACATAGCCATCCGTGACCGTATTCCAGTCATGTGAGCTGTCCCACCATGTCTCTGTAATTGCCACCAGGTCATAACCTTTAGACTGCACACAGACTTCTAACTCCTCCTGTTTATTCCCCATGCTGCGTGCATTGGGGTGCAGGCATTTCAGGGAGCAAGCAGAGCACGCTAGTGGCACCCTTGGAAGGCGGGAGGCCTTCTGGTCTTCATTCATACTAGAACATTGCCCCTCTAGTTCAAACCCAGTTACAACCCCCTCGCACTTTGAATATAACCTAGAGCTCTGTGAGTGAGCTCTACTAACTCTTGCCCAGGTACCCTTTTCCCCCTGCAGGACAGGGTTTAAACAATTACCCTTTCCCTCAAATGAAACAATAGATTGAGAGTTCTCCCTAGTCTGCCATTCTTCAAGCCCTAGCTTGTTTCTCTTGGGCTTGTCCCCAACAGGCCCAGTTATCTCCCCTTCCCCCTTCCTACCTAGTTTAAAGCCCTGTCAATGAGCCCTGCTAACTCCTGCCCCAGAAACCTTCTCCCCCTCTGGGACTGATGTATCCCACCTGCCACCAGCAAACCAGGTGTCTCATATAGCAGCCTATGATTGAAAAACCCAAACCCCTGCCTTTGGCACCAGTCCCGTAGCCATACATTGATCTGTAGTCTCTTCCTATTTATCTCTTCACCTTTGCTTGTAACAGGTATGGAGGCAAACACCACTTGCGCTCCAGACCCTCTAACCAGCTGTCCCAGGGCCCTGAAGTCTCTCTTCATTGGCCTTGCCCTGCTTGTAATAATTTCATCACTACCAACCTGAAAAACCAGCAGTGGATAGTAGTCAGAGGGTAGCACCAGATCAGAGAGTTTCCTTTTAACATCTTGTCGTGGTTTAAACCCAGTCAGGTAATTCGTTCGCTCACTTCCCCCCCTTTCTTGCCCTCCCCCTGCTCCCGGAGGGACAGAGAGGAGAATCGAAAAGAATGCAACTCCCACGGGTTGAGATAAGAACAGTTTACTAACTAAGGTATAACACAGATCACTACTGCTACCACCAATGATAATAATGATAAAGGAAATAATAAGGGAAGAGAATACAACACCTCAGCACCAGCCGACCGATAACTTGCCCCCCAAGCCCGACCAAGCTCCAACCGATACCTCCTCCAACCCCGCAGTCTCCCAGCCCTTCTGGCTAACTCCCAGTTACATCCTGGGCATGACGTGCTGTGGTATGGAATACCTCTTTGGTCAGTTTGGGTCAGGTGTCCTGTTCCTGCTTCCTCCCGGCTTCCCTTCCTCCCTGGCAGAGCATGAGGCTCACAAAGTCCTTGGCCAAACCAAAACATCCTTGTTATCAGCTCTGTTCCCGAGCTGAAAGTCAAAACACTGCACTGCACCAGCTACCAAGAAGGAGAAAAAATGACTGCTACTGCTGAACCCAGGACACATCTCCAATCCAAGCCCCAGGTAGGCAGCAGACTTCCCTGTGGGATGGATCAGGTGGACAAATGGGCCCTTCTGTTCCCCTCAGAAGGGAGTCACCCACCACAATTACTCTTCTTTTCTTCTTTGTTGAGGAAGTTCTAAGGCATGGGGGTGAGTGACAAGCCCTAGGTGACTTACTAGACTTACTAGATGGATCTACCCCTCCATCACCATTTACCTGGCCCTGTAGTTCCAAGACCTCATACCTGTTGCTCAAGGGCAACTGGGAGGAAGGAAGGGATTGTGAGGGTTTTCGCTTACCTCTCTGAGGAGGGACCTCCCTCCATACTTCCTTGTCCCTTAAGTTTACTCCTTCTGTCTGATGGTAGGAGGGAAGGGGATCTATCACTTGATCAACCACTTCCCTCTGCCCTTGCCTTAGGGTGTGGCTCCACCAATCAATTTCACTTTCACACTCTCTGATAGCTCTCAACCTTTCAACGTCCTCCCTCAGTTCAACCACCTGCTTTAGCAGGTCATCTACTTGCTGACACAGCACACAAGCGGTGTCACTGGCTCTGTATGATACAAGTGCCAGGCTCAGGCATTCACTGCAGCCAGAGACCTGCATGGCCGCATGTCTGCAGGAAGGCTCAGTCTGGGTACCCACGTTGTTCCTAACTACAGGTTTTGATCGAGTGGTGACCATGATCTATCTGGTTGATCGGTCCGTCTACCTCTCTTTGCACAAGCAAGCAGGCCTTCCTCCTGCGCTCCCGTCGAGTCCTCTTGATCAGGCGGTCACCCCACTCGCCTGCCCGCTTGCCTGCCTGCGCAAACTGCCTCGACCCACTCTGTTTGCCTGCTCTGTTCACCGCGCTCCTGGTCGCTCGCGCTCCCTGGGCAGGTCTTTAACTGCTCACAGCTGCCGGCTTGCCCCCAGTGAGTCAGCCGCCCACGAGAGCTGAGCCGCTGGCTCCTGGGCAAGTCCTGTCGAGGACTTGAGGCTCCCTCCTCAATGGCTTTTGTCACTCTGAGTTGAGGCTCCTGGACGCTGATCTCTCCCCGCTCCACTCCGGGGCTGCAGGCGTCCTCTCTCAATCTACTCACCTCAGCAATTGTAACAGTGCCACCCGTATTGCTGTTACCCCATGCTTTCCCACCTAAAAGTCCATTTGAATCCAACCTCTGCGTTGGTCTCTCTCTGCTGTCCAGCATCAGAGCGAGGAGAGCACGAAGGTTTTTCTTCTGCTCCCACACCCAGAGAACCAGGATGGAAAATTTATACTGGGCATCTCAGCACACAGTGAGCTTTCAACAGTGCCACAAACATTGCTGTCGCTCCTCATTTTCCCACATAAAAGTTATTTGAATCCAAACTCCTTCCGTGATCGATCTCTGCTGCTCAGCAGCAGAGTAAATTGAGCATGAAAGTTCGGTCTCTGCTCCCACAGCCAAAGAGCCAGAAGGGAAAGCTGGCACTGAACCTCTTCAGCACAGAGTCAGCTTTGCAATGGTGTCACCATCATTGCAGTCTCTCCTCAGTTTCAGACCTAAAATTCCATTTGAATCATACTTCTCCGGTGGTCGCTCTCAGCAGCCGAGCAGCACAGTGAGTAGAGCATGAACGTTTGGCCTCTGCTTCCGCAGCCAAAGAGCCAGCAGGGAAAGCTGGTGCTGGGAAACTTCAGTACACAGTAAGCTTTGTAACATGGTAACCATCCTGGCTGTCGCTCCTTACTTTCGTACCTAAAAGTCTATTTGAATCCAACTTCTCTGGTGGTCGCACTAGGCTGCCCAGCAACACAGTGAGTAGAGCATGAACGTTTGGCTTCTGCTCTCACAGCTGAAGAGGCAGAAGGGAAAGCTTGTGCTGGGCATTTTCAGCACACAGTCAGCTTTGTAACAGGGTAACCATCATTTCTGTCACTCCTTGGTTTCATGCCTAAAAGTACATTTCAATCCTACCTCTCCGGAGCTTGCTCTTGGCTGCACAGTTGTACAGTGAGGTGAGCACAAATGTTTGGCCTCTGCTCCCACAGTGTAAGAGTCAGGAGGGAAAGCATGAGCTGGGAATCTTCAGCTCACAGTCAGCTTTCCAACTTTGTTAGCAATATTGTTGTCACTCATTGCCTTCCCACCTAAAAGTCCATTTGAATCCGACATCCTTCAGTGTCGTTCTCAGCAGCCCAGCAGGAGCGAGTAGAGGACAAACGTTTGCCTTCTGCTCCCACAGCCAAAGATGGAGGAGGGAAAACTGGTGCTGGGTATCTTCAGCACACAGTGAGCTTTGCAACAGTGAGACCTGCATTGCTGTTTCTCCTTGTTTTCCCACCTAAATGTCCATTTGAATACAAACTCCTTTGGTGTTCGCTCTTGACTGCCCAGCAGCACAGTAAGTAGAGCATGAACATTTCGCCTCTGCCCCCACAGCCAAAGAACCAGGATGGAATATTCCTACCTGGTATCTGCAACACACAGTGAGGTTTGCAACAGTGCCACCCGCATTGCTGCCGCTCCTCGTTTTCCCTCGTAAAAGTCCATTAGAATCCAGCCTCTCCTGTGGTCGCTCTTGGCTGCGCAGCAGCAGATTACAGCACTAATGTTTGGTTTCTTCTCCCACAGCCAAAGAGCCAGGGTTAAAAGCTGGTGCTTGGTATCTTCAGCTCACACTGAGCTTTGCAACGGTTCCATCCACATTTCTCTGGCTCCTTGTTTTACCACATAAAAGTCCATTTGAATCCAAACTCCTTTGGTGTTCTATCTCTGCTGCTCAGCAGCAGAGTAAATAGAGCACGAACGATTGGCCTCTGCTCCCACGGTAGAAGAGCCAGGAGGGAAAACTGGTTCTGGGCATCTTCATGTCACAGTGAACATTTCATTGATGCTACCTGCATTGCTGTCACTCCTCGTTTTCCCAACTAAAAGTCCATTTGAATCCAACCTCTGCGTCGGTCGTTCTCGGCTGTCCAGCAGCACAGTGAGTAAAGCACGAATGTTTGGACTCTGCTCCACAGCCAAGGAACCAGGATGGAAAACTTGTGCTGAGCATTTACAATACACAGTGAGCTTTGCAACGGTGCCATCAACATTGCTGTTGCTCCTCGTTTTCCCATATAAAAGTCCATTTGAATCCAAACTCCTTCCATGTTTGATCTCTGCTGCCCAGCAGCAGAGTAAATAGAGCACAAACTTTTGGCCTCTGCTCCCACAGACGAACAGCCAGGAGGAAAAACTGGTGCCTGGCATATACAACACACTGAGCTTTGCAATGGTACCACCTGCATTGCTGTCACTTCTCGATTTCCAACCTAAAAGACCATTTGAAGCCACCCTCTCCGGTGGTCACTCTCGGCTGCCCAGCAGCAGAGTGAGTAGAGCAAGAATGTTTGGGCTATGCTCTACAGCCAAAGAACCAGGATAGAAAACTTATTCTGGGCATTAACAACACACAGTGAGCTTTGCAACAGTGCAACAAGCATTGCTGTTCCTCCTTGTTTTCCCACCTAAAATTCCATTTGAATCCAAACTCCTTCCAAATTTGATCTCGGCTGCTCAGCAGCAGAGTAAATAGAGCACGAACGATCGGCCACTGCTTCCACAGTCAAAGAGCAAGTAGGGAAAATGGGTGCTGGGCATCTACAACATACAGTAAGCCTTGCAATGGTGCCACCTGCATTGCTGTCACTCCTCTCTTTCCCACCTAAATATCTATTTGAATCCATTCTCCTTGGTACTCGCTCTCGGCAGCCCAGTAGCAGAGTGAGTAGAGCAGAAACGTTTGGTGTCTGCTCCCCCAGCAAAAGAACCAGGATGGAAAACTTGTGCCTGTCATCTTCAACACACAGTGAGCTTTGCAATAGTGCCACCCCCTTGCTGTCGCTCCTCGCTTTCCCACATAAAAGTCCATTTGAATACAAACTCCAGTGTTTGCTCTCAACCGCCCAGAAGCAGAGTGAGATATAGGACAAAAGTTTGGCTTCTGCTCCCACAGCCGAAGAGTCTGGAAAGAAATCTGGTGCTGGGCAGCTTCAGCACACAGTGAGCTTTGGACTGGTGCCACCTGCATTGCTGTCGCTCCTCGCTTTCCCACCTAAAATCCATTTGAATCCAACCTCTGATGGCCACTCTCAGGTACCAAGCAGCAGAGTGAGTAGAGCACGAATGTTTGGCCTCTCCTCCCACAGACGAAGACCCAGGAGGGAAAACTGGTGCTTGACATTTTCAGCACACAGTGAGCTTTGCAACAATGCCAACCACATTGCTGTTGCTCCTCGTTTTCCCACCTAAACGTCCATTTGAATCCAAACTCCTTTGGTGTTTGCTCTCAGCTGCCCAGCAGCAGAGTCAGTAGAGCACGAACGTTTGGCCTCTGCTCCCACACCCAAAGAACCAGGATGAAATATTGGTGCCTGGTATCCAGCTCACACTGAGCTTTGCAACGGTGCCATCCACATATCTGCTGCTCCTTGCTTTCCCATCTAAAAGTCCATTTGAGATCAAACTCCTTCTGTGTTCACTCTCAGATGCTCAGCAGGAGGGTAAGTAGTGCCCTTATGAATGTTTGGCCTCTGCTCTCACAGCAGAAGAGCCAGGAAGGAAAGCGGGTGCTGGACATCTTCAGCACACAGTCAGCTTTGCAACGGTGTCACCGTCATTGCTGTCGCTCCTCGGTTTCGTACCTGAAAGTCCATTTGAATCGTACCTCTCCGGAACTTACTCTAGGGGGCCCAGCAGCAGAGTGAGTAGAGCACGAATGTTTGGCCTCTGCTCCCACAGCCGAAGAGTCAGGAGGAAAAGCTGGTGACTGGCATCTTCAACACACAGTGAGCTTTGTAACAGTGCCACCTGTATTTCTGTCGCTCCAAGCTTTCCCACCTAATAGTCCATTTGAATCCAACCTCTGAGTTGTTCGCTATCGGCTCTCCAGCAGCAGAGTGAGAAGAGCACGAAGGTTTTTCTTCTGCAGCGACAGCCAAAGACCCAGTATAGAAAGGTGGTGCTGGGCATATTTAGCACACATTGACCTTTGAAACAGTTCCACCTGCATTGCTATCACTTCTCATTTTCCCACATAAAAGTCCATTTGGATCCAATCTCCTTTGGTGCTCTATCTCGGCTGCTCAGCAGCAGAGTGAGTACAGCACAAACGATTGACCTCTGCTCCCACAGCGAAGAAACAAGAGGGAAAGCTGGTGCTGGGCATCTTCACTCAGAGTGAGCTGTCCAATGATGCCACCTGCATTGCTATCGCTCCTCACATTCCACCTAAAAGTCCATTTGAATCCAAACTCTCTGGTGCTCTCTCTCAACTGTCCAGCTGAAGAGTGAGTAGTGCCAGAAAGCTTGGCCTCTGCTCCCACATCCAAAGATCCACAGGGAAAGCTCGTGCTGAGCATCTTCAGCACAGAGTCAGCTTTGCAATTGTGTCACCTACATTGCTGTCACTCCTGGGTTTCATATCTCAAGGTCCATTTGAATCCGACTTCTCTGGTGGTCACTCTAGGCTGCCCAGCATCACAGTGAGCAGAGCATGAACGTTTCCCCGCTGCTCCCACAGTTGAAGCGGCGGGAGGGAAAGACGGTGATTGGTCTCTTCAGCACACAGTCAGCTTTGCAACTCTGTCACCATCATTCCTGTCGCTACTTCGTTTCATACCTGAAAGTCCATTTGAATGAAACCTCTCCAGAGCTTGCTGTCCGCCACCCAACATCACAGTGTGTAGGGCAAGAACATTTGGTCTCTGCTCCCACAGCAGAAGAGTCAGGAGGGAAAGCTGCTGCTGGGCATCTTCAAGACACAGTCAGCTTTGCAACAGTGTCACCATCATTGCTGTTGCTGCTCAGTTTCATACCTAAAACTCCATTCAACTTCTCTGGTGGTCGCTCTAGGCTGCCCAGCAGCACAGTGAGTAGAGCACGAACGTTTGGTCTCTGCTAACACAGCCGAAAAGCCACGAGGGAACGCTGGCGCTGGGCAACTTCAGCACACAGTCAGCTTTGCAACCATGTCACCATCATTTCTGTCGCTCCTCACTTTCACACCTAAAATTCCATTTGAATGAAACTGATACAAAGAGTTGACCAATGTACAGGGGGGTAGTACAGGGGGGTTGTACGGGGGGTTATACAAGGGGGTTAGAGGAATTTGTTTAAACAAAAGGACTATCTGTTGTAAATGCCTGCTAAACAGAACAGAGACCTCCGGTCCTTTTGATAAGCAGACGCCTGAATCTACTGATAAAGGGGAGAAGCAGAGGATTTACGGCTGGGACACTGACCAAACTCTAAGGCCACACGTAAAGACTAAAAAAGGTGAAAAGTGCAAGAAGAGGAAGACTCATTTACTTCATCTTGAAGACCCCTACCCAGAGGAGGAAGACTCATTTACTTCATCTTGAGACCCCTGCCCATGACCAGAGGGGGCACTGTGCAGTCGCAGAGGACCTTCTGGCTGATTATAATACGAAGCAGGGATAGGACATGAATATATATAGGCGTATTGTGCAACCTTATGAATATATATAACTGTAGAGAATAAATGTAGAGGGAAACAACACTGAGGCACGCATAACTTTGAGGAATTATCCCTATGCGTCTCAGCGCTGAATAAAAGCATACCTACTTTACAACTTTTAACGAGTTGTGGAGTTTATCCGCGCATCAAAACCTCTCCGGAGCTTGCTCTCAGCTGCGAAGCAGCACAGTTAGCAGAGCATGAATGTTTGGCATCTGCTCCCACAGTTGAGGAGCTAGGAGGGAAAATTGGTGCTGGGCATCTTCACCACATAGTCAGCTTTTCAACGGTGCCTCCATCATGGCTGACACTCCTCATTTTCATACCTAAAAGTCTATTTGAATCGTACCTCTGTCTAGCTTGCTTGCATAACAGCACAGAATAGAGCACAAACATCTGTCCTCTTCTCCAACAGCGGAAGAACCAGATGGGAAAGCTGGTGCTGGGCATCTTCAGCACACAGTCAGCTTTGCAATGGTGCCACAATCATTGCTGTCTCTCCTCGGTTTCATACCTAAAAGAACATTTGAATGCAACCACTCTGTAGTGTCCTCTCGGCTGCTCAGCAGCAGAGTGAGCAGAGCATGAACTTTTGACCTCTGCTGCCACAGCCGAAGAGCCAGGAGGGAAAACTGGTGCTGGGATTCTTCAGCACACAGTAAGCTTTGCAAATTTGTCACCATCATTACTGTTGCTCCTCACTTTAATACCTAAAAATTTCATTGGAATACAACCACTCCAGAGCTTGCTCTTGGTTGCCCAGCAGCACAGTGAGTAGAGCACGAACGCTTGGCCTCTGCTCCTACAGGTGAAGAGCCAGGAGAGAAAGCTGGTGCGAGTCATCTTCAGCACACAGTCAGCTTTGCAACGGTACCTCCATCATTGCTCTCACTGCTCACTTGCATATCTGAGAGTGCATTTGAATGCAACATCTGCGGAGCTTGCTCTCTCCTACCCAGCAGCACAGTGAGTAGAGTATGAACGTTTGTTCTTTACTCCCACAGCAGAAGAGCCAGGAGGGAAAGCTGGTGCTGAACCTCTTCAGCATACAGTCAACCTTCCAACATTGTGACATTCATTGTGTCGATCCTCAGTTTCATACCTAAAAGTCCATTTGAATGGAACCGCTCTGGAGATTGCTCTAGGCTGTCCAGCAGCACAGTGAGTAGAGCATGAACGTTAGGCCTCTGCTCCTACAGTGGAAGATCCAGGAGGGAAACCTGGTGCTGGCCATCTTCAGCACACAGACAGCTTTGAAATGGTGTCACCATCAGTGCTGCCACTCCTTGGTTTCATGCCTAGAAGTCCATTTGAATCTTACCTCTCTAGAGCTTTCTCTTGGGGGCCCAGCAGCACAGTGGGTAGAGCATGAACATTTCGGGTCTGCTCCCACAGCCGAAGAACCAGCAGGGAAAGCTGGTGCTGGGCCTGTTCAGCACACAGTCAGCTTTGCAACAGCGTCACCATCATTGCTGTCGCTCCTTGGTTTCATACCTAAAAGTTCATTTGAATGAAAACTCTATGGTACTCGCTCTAGGCTGCCCACAAGCACAGTGAGTAGAGCATGAACGTTTGGCCTCTGCTACCACAGCCGAAGAGCCAGGAGGGAAAGCTGGTGCTGGGCCTCTTCAGCACACAGTCAGCTTTGCAACGGTGTCACCATCATTTCAGTCTCTCCTCGGTTTCATACCTAAAAGTCCATTTGAATACAAATTCTGATGTGGTCGCTCTCAGCTGCCCAGCAGCACTGTGAGTAGGGCACGAACGTTTGGCCTTTGCTCCCACAGCAGAAGAGCCCGAGGGAAAGCTAGTGCTGGGCCTCTTCAGCACACAGGCAGCTTTGCATTGGTGCCTCCATCATTGCTTTCACTGCTCACTGTCATACATGAAAGTGCATTTGAATGCAACCTCCCCGGAGCCTGCACTCTGCTGCCCAGCAACGCACTGAGAAGAGCATGAATGTTTGGTCTCTGCTCCCACAACAGAAGAGCCACGAGGTAAAGCTGGTGCTGGGATTCTTCAGCTCACACTCAGCTTTCAAGTGTGTCACCAACATTGCTGTCACCATTCACTTTCATACCTGAAAGAGCATTTTAATAAAAGCTCTCTGAAGCCTGCACTCTGCTGCCCACCAGCACCGTAAGTAGAGCATGAGTGTTTGTTCTTTACTCACACAGCAGAAGAGCCAGGAGGGAAATCTGGTGCTGGGATTCTTCAGCACACAGGCAGCTTTACAACGGTGTCACCATCATTCCTGACACTGCTCACTTTCAGACGTAAAAGTCCATTTGAATTGTACCTCTCCGGAGCTTGCTCTAGGGGGCCCAGCAGCACAGCAAGGAGGGCACGAACGTTTGCCCTCTGCTTCCAAAGCTGAAGAGCCAGGAGGGAAAGCTGGTGCTACGCCTCTTCAGCACACAGTCAGCTTTGCAACGGTGCCTCCATTATTGCTCTCACTCCTCACTTTCATATCTGAGAGTGCATTTGAATGCAACATCTGCGGAGCTTGCTCTCGCCTACCCAGCAGCACAGTGAGTAGAGCATGAACGTTTGTTCTTTACTCCCACAGCAGAAGAGCCAGCAGGGAAAGCTGGTGCTGGGAATCTTCAGCACACAGTCAGCTTTGCAACTCTTTCAACATCAATCCTGTCGCTCCTCGGTTTCATACCTAGAAGTCCATTTGAATGCAACCTATCCAGAGCTTGTTCTCTGCTGCCCGGAAGTAAAAGTGAGTAGAGCATGACCGCTTGGCCTCTGCTCACACAGCCGAAGAGCCAGGAGTGAAAGCTTGTGCTAGTGATATTCAGCACACTGTCAGCTTTGAAGAGGTGCCTTCATTCTTGGTGCTTTCACTGCTCACTTTCATTCAGGAAAAGCATTTGAATGGAATCAGTCCAGAGCCTGCTCTCTGCTGCGCAGCAACACAGTCAGCACAGAATGAACAGTGGCATCTGCTCCCACAGCAGAAGGACCAGCAGGGAAAGCTGGTGCTGGGCCTCTTCAGCACACAGTCAGCTTTGCAACGGTGTCACCATCATTGCAGTCTCTCCTCGGTTTCATACCTAAAAGTCCATTTGAATCCAAATTCTCAGGTGGTCGCTCTCAGCTGCCCAGCAGCACAGTGAGTACAGCACGAACGTTTGGCCTCTGCTCCCACAGCAGAAGAGCCAGGATTGAAAGCTGGTGCTGGACCTGTTCAGCACACAATCACCTTTACATTGGTGCCTCCATCGTTGCTTTCACTGCTCACTTTCATACAGGAAAAGCATTTGAATGGAATCAGTCCAGAGCCTGCTCTCTGCTGCGCAGGAACACAGTCAGCACAGAATGAACAGTGGCATCTGCTCCCACGGCAGAAGGACCAGCAGGGAAAGCTAGTGCTGGGCCTCTTCAGCACACAGTCAGCTTTGCAACGGTGTCACCATCATTGCAGTCTCTCCTCGGTTTCATACCTAAAAGTCCATTTGAATCCAAATTCTCAGGTGGTCTCTCTCAGCTGCCCAGCAGCACAGTGAGTACAGCACGAACGTTTGGCCTCTGCTCCCACAGCAGAAGAGCCAGGATTGAAAGCTGGTGCTGGACCTGTTCAGCACACAATCACCTTTACATTGGTGCCTCCATCGTTGCTTTCACTGCTCACTTTCATACAGGAAAAGCATTTGAATGGAATCAGTCCAGAGCCTGCTCTCTGCTGCGCAGCAACACAGTCAGCACAGAATGAACAGTGGCATCTGCTCGCGCACGTCAGAAGGACGAGCAGGGAAAGCTAGTGCTGGGCCTCTTCAGCACACAAGCAGCTTTGCAACGGTGTCACCATCATTGCAGTCTCTCCTCGGTTTCATACCTAAAAGTCCATTTGAATCCAAATTCTCAGGTGGTCTCTCTCAGCTGCCCAGCAGCACAGTGAGTACAGCACGAACGTTTGGCCTCTGCTCCCACAGCAGAAGAGCCAGGATTGAAAGCTGGTGCTGGACCTGTTCAGCACACAATCACCTTTACATTGGTGCCTCCATCATTGCTTTCACTGCTCACTTTCATGCAGGAAAAGCATTTGAATGGAATCAGTCCAGAGCCTGCTCTCTGCTGCGCAGCAACACAGTCAGCACAGAATGAACAGTGGCATCTGCTCCCACGGCAGAAGGACCAGCAGGGAAAGCTAGTGCTGGGCCTCTTCAGCACACAAGCAGCTTTGCAACGGTGTCACCATCATTGCAGTCTCTCCTCGGTTTCATACCTAAAAGTCCATTTGAATCCAAATTCTCAGGTGGTCTCTCTCAGCTGCCCAGCAGCACAGTGAGTACAGCACGAACGTTTGGCCTCTGCTCCCACAGCAGAAGAGCCAGGATTGAAAGCTGGTGCTGGACCTGTTCAGCACACAATCACCTTTACATTGGTGCCTCCATCGTTGCTTTCACTGCTCACTTTCATACAGGAAAAGCATTTGAATGGAATCAGTCCAGAGCCTGCTCTCTGCTGCGCAGCAACACAGTCAGCACAGAATGAACAGTGGCATCTGCTCCCAGCAGAAGGACCAGCAGGGAAAGCTAGTGCTGGGCCTCTTCAGCACACAAGCAGCTTTGCAACGGTGTCACCATCATTGCAGTCTCTCCTCGGTTTCATACCTAAAAGTCCATTTGAATCCAAATTCTCAGGTGGTCTCTCTCAGCTGCCCAGCAGCACAGTGAGTACAGCACGAACGTTTGGCCTCTGCTCCCACAGCAGAAGAGCCAGGATTGAAAGCTGGTGCTGGACCTGTTCAGCACACAATCACCTTTACATTGGTGCCTCCATCATTGCTTTCACTGCTCACTTTCATACAGGAAAAGCATTTGAATGGAATCAGTCCAGAGCCTGCTCTCTGCTGCGCAGCAACACAGTCAGCACAGAATGAACAGTGGCATCTGCTCCCACGGCAGAAGGACCAGCAGGGAAAGCTAGTGCTAGGGCTCTTCAGCACACAAGCAGCTTTGCAACGGTGTCACCATCATTGCAGTCTCTCCTCGGTTTCATACCTAAAAGTCCATTTGAATCCAAATTCTCAGGTGGTCTCTCTCAGCTGCCCAGCAGCACAGTGAGTACAGCACGAAGGTTTGGCCTCTGCTCCCACAGCAGAAGAGCCAGGATTGAAAGCTGGTGCTGGACCTGTTCAGCACACAATCCCCTTTACATTGGTGCCTCCATCGTTGCTTTCACTGCTCACTTTCATACAGGAAAAGCATTTGAATGGAATCAGTCCAGAGCCTGCTCTCTGCTGCCCAGCAACACAGTCAGCACAGAATGAACAGTGGCATCTGCTCCCAGTGCAGAAGGGCCAGCAGGGAAAGCTGGTGCTGGGCCTCTTCAGCACACAGTCAGCTTTGCAACGGTGTCACCATCATTGCAGTCTCTCCTCGGTTTCATACCTAAAAGTCCATTTGAATCCAAATTCTCAGGTGGTGTCTCTCAGCTGCCCAGCAGCACTGTGAGTACAGCACGAACGTTTGGCCTCTGCTCCCACAGCAGAAGAGCCAGGATTGAAAGCTGGTGCTGGACCTGTTCAGCACACAATCACCTTTACATTGGTGCCTCCATCATTGCTTTCACTGCTCACTTTCATACAGGAAAAGCATTTGAATGCAATCAGTCCAGAGCCTGCTCTCTGCTGCGCAGGAACACAGTCAGCACAGAATGAACGTTTGGCATCTGCTCCCAGTGCAGAAGGGCCAGCAGGGAAAGCTGGTGCTGGGCCTCTTCAGCACACAGTCAGCTTTGCAACGGTGTCACCATCATTGCAGTCTCTTCTCGGTTTCATACCTAAAAGTCCATTTGAATACAAATTCTCAGGTG